>NW_016108075.1:299516-359205 GCF_001604975.1 Cebus imitator | reverse complement strand
CAGAAAACAGAAACTGGATTCCTTCCTGACACCTTACACTAAAATTAACTCCAGATGGATTAAAGACTTAAACATAAGACCTAACACCATAAAAACCCTAGAAGAAAATCTAGGCAAAACCATCCAGGACATAGGCATAGGCAAGGACTTCATGACCAAAACACCAAAAGCATTGGCAACAAAAGCCAAAATAGACAAATGGGACCTAATCAAACTCCACAGCTTCTGCACGGCAAAAGAAACAGTCTTTAGAGTGAATCGGCAACCAAGAGAATTGGAAAAAAATTTTTGCAGTCTGACAAAGGGCTGATATCCAGAACTTACAAAGAACTAAAACAGATTTACAAGAAAAAAAACAAGCCCATTCAAAAGTGGGCGAAGGACATAAACAGATACTTTACAAAAGAAGACATACATGACGCCAACAAACATACGAAAAAATGCTCCTCATCACTGGTCATTAGAGAAATGCAAATCAAAACTACATTGAGATACCATCTCACACCAGTTCGAATGGCGATCATTAAAAAATCTAGAGACAACAGATGCTGGAGAGGATGTGGAGAAATAGGTATGCTTTTACACAGTTGGTGGGAGTGTAAATTAGTTCAACCATTGTGGAAGACAGTGTGACGATTCCTTAAGGACCTAAAAATAGAAATTCCATTTGACCCAGCAATCCCATTACTGGGTATATATCCAAAAGATTATAAATCATTCTACTATAAGGACACATGCACACGAATGTTCATTGCGGCACTGTTTACAATAGCAAAGACCTGGAACCAACCCAAATGCCCATCGATGGTAGACTGTACAGGGAAAATGTGGCACATATACACCATGAAATATTATGCAGCCATCAAAAACGATGAGTTTATGTCCTTTGTAGGAACATGATGAACCTGGAAACCATCATTCTCAGCAAACTGACACAATAACAGAAAATCAAACACCACATGTTCTCACTCATAGGGGGTTGTTGAACAATAAGAACACATGGACACAGGGAGGGGAGCACTACATACTGGGGTCTGTTGGGCGGAAATAGGGGAGGGACAGCGGGAGGTGGGGAGTTGGGGAGAGATAGCATGGGGAGAAATGCCAGATATTGGTGAAGGGGAGGAAGGCAGCAAATCACACTGCCATGTGTGTGCCTATGCAACTATCTTGCATGTTCTTCAAATGTACCCCAAAACCTAAAATGAAATTTTAAAAATGTAAAAAAACAAAATGAAAAGTACCCGTGTAGTTCGTCAGGAGATGGATGAGTAAATAAACTGTGATATATGCAGATAATGATATATTAACCAGGGATCAAGAGAAATGAGCTACTCAACCATGAAAAGACTTGGAGGAATCTGAAATTCATATTACTAACTAAAGCCAATCTAAGAAGAGTACATATTGTGTGATTCCAACTATATAACATTCTGGAAAAGGCAAAATTATGGAGAGAGAAAAAAGATCAGTGGTCTCCAGAGATTGTGGGTAGGAAGGAATGAACAAGAAGAACACAAGGGATTTTTAGGGAAATGAAACTACACCGCATGAGTCTTTAATGGTGGATACATGTCATTATACATTTGTTTAAACCCATAGAATGCACAATATCAAGAATCAAGCCTAATGTAAACTATAAACTTCAGGTAATAATAATGTGTCAGTGTAGGCTCATGAATTGTAATGAATGTATTTACCTGGTGTGGGATGTTTCTAATGGGGGAGGCCATGGATCTGTGGGTGCAGGAGGCACATGGGGCATATCTCTACCTTCCTGTTAACTGCATTGTGAACCTAAAACTGCTCCAAAAAATAAAGTCCACTTTTAATATATAGCCCGTATGCAATGTGGCAAATTAATTGGAAACAGGCAATAATGGATATGGGAAGAGTTAAGGGAAGACCATTGTAGTTGTCCAAAACTGAGGTAGGGCAGTAACAGAAAAGATACACAGAAGTGGAGAAAATGGGGAAGTTTTAAAAACAGATAACACAGATATTAGCAATTGTTTGTATATGCAAAAGGTAGGCATTAATAATGACTGTGTTTCTACCTGAGAAAATCAGTAGAATCCATATGCAGCATGATGACTAATAACTAGCTCAGTAACTATTATTGCTTTTTATATTTATTGATAAAACAGGTAGGAAAAGTGGCAGTAGTAATATTAATAGCAACAGTGGTAGTGGCGCTAGTAGTATCAGTAATGCTATTAGTAGTAGCAGCAGTAGTAGTAGTGGTTTTGGTAGTAGTAGCAGTAATAGTAGCAGTAGTAGCAGTAGTGGTAGGAGCAGTGGTAGTGGTGGTGGTGGCGGTAGTGGTAGTAATAATAAGATGCTTCTGTTTATTCTGAAACAACATCAGAACAAAAGCTGAATTATCTCAGTACTAGAGTTGACATCTGAGCAATAATCAAATGCTCCCCAAATTTCCCATTTTAAAAGTGATTGTGCACCTCAAACACAAGTATAAGATCATTAGGGAAGTATTCATGATAAAAAGCTCTCTAGTGTAATAAGCATTGCATTACGTGGCTTCAAATGTAGAACAAGATCAATAAATTGTAATTTCATGGAGAAATTTCCATTAAGAATCATAACCGCAGCTGGGTGCCATAGTCATGCCTGTAATCCCAGCACTTTGAGAGGCTAAAGCAGGCGGATCACAAGGTTAGGAGTTTGAGACCAGCCTGACCAACATGGTGAAACTCCATCTCTACTGAAAATACCGAAAAAGAAAACAAAAAAACAAAATTAGCTGAGCTTGATGGCAGGCACAATTATTCCCTTCTACTCAGGAGGCTGAGGTAGGACAATCACTTGAACCTGGGAGGTGGAGGTTGCAGTGAGCCAAGATTGTGCCACTGTGCTCCAGCCTGGGCGACAGAGTGAGACTCCATCTCAAAAAATAAAAATAAATAAACAAAAAGAAAAAGAAAGAAGGAAAGAAACGAAGGAAGGAAAGAAGGAAGGAAGGACGGAAGGAAGGGAAAGAAAGAGAAAGAGAAAGAGAAAGAAAGAATGATAACCATAATCACTCTATTTTAAAGAATTTTCTATGGATGCAATGTTCTGCCTGGTAAGAAGTGAGTTATTTGTCAGTGGGAAATTTGATCTCAGAATGTTTTAGCCCTTAGCCAGGGCATAATAGTGCGGGTTCCCAACTTGGCAACTTAACAGAATAACCTGGGGAAACTTTACAGAAATAGAGATATCTGCATTCCATCCGTAACGCAGGACTGGAAGCCAGTATTAGAGATTTAAGCATGAAGATTGTTAGCTAGATTAGATAATTTTTAAGATCCCAGAGTTCATAAAAATTAATGATCTCCCTCTTTGCTAAAGAATCAGTAGTACTTTATGTGTTGGAATACACTTACGTTTTCTTTTTCCTAAATTTTCCCTATTCACTGTTATCCTACCTTTACTTCTTTCTTACATTAATTTCCTTTCAAGTTTTTTTTCCACTGAATTGTGCATTCCTTGAGAAGTATGGCACCCTGGTCTAACTTATCTGCCATTTATCAAATAATAATGTAATGTCTTTCACAGACCAGTCACTCAATAAGTAGTTGTTAAATGCCAGACCTGAGGCAGCTGCCTTGCACTGTTGCAGTCATCTTTTTCCATCAGTGCACTAAATGGCTTCCTAGTAAACTAATTGAACCAAAGCCTCTTCTGTGCTTCTTAAGTTACAACCAGGGAATAATTTAGGAGACAGGCTTCTTAAAAACCATTTCTAGAGTTTACATTGCTATAGAAATAAGAAAAATACCATATCTTCTACTGTAACTGACGACTAATTGTATAGATTATGGAAACAAAACTATCAAATAACTCATACTCACATACCATGCACAAATAACTAACTCATCACACTTATAGAGCCCATCCAGCTTAGACGCAGCCTCTGTGCCTCTTATACAACCACCTACAGAGAACTCCAAAATTATCAATTATCTGAAGCCCAGAAGGTTGTAAAATTTTCAGAAAACAAATTATTATTTCTTAAATAATAAAAAAATTAAAAACACGATGACCAAAATGGAATTCAGAAAATTGCAAAAAATAATATCTCCAAAATGGAAATGTTTGCAATAGACAAATGAGCTGCTTTCATCAATAAAGCAAATAAAATCAGAATACTTTAGGAGACTTCTATGGTAATTTTCTATGACTCACTATTTGGATGACACCATACAGATATTATTTTCATTGCCATGAGGGGTACAATGATCATTGGCACGTACAAAGATGTCTGAATTCACCAACATACAATTCTAGCCAACAAATATCTTTTCCGCATTCTCCAGATATTAGTCAACTCTGAAATGTAATACAAGGCATGGTCTTTCCTGGGAAGGAATTTTATTTCTGTTCCAATGAGGTCTTCTTTTCCAATTAACACCTTCCCTGTTATTATACTTAAACAGTTTTTCTCCATCATTCATTTCTCTCTCCTTTTCCATTTTCCCTCTATGAGGCTGTGTTGGAGTAGAAGCAGATTTATTTGTGTGTCCATGCCATGTTTATATCATCTTATTTTTACATACATCTTGCTTCACTATCGTCAACATATACAGGGTACTTACATCTTTCCTAGACAGAATCACAAGCTTCATGGATTAATCCTGTGCAATGAGCAAACTTCAATAACTTGTACATATTAAATGTATAAATAAACAAATAAATAAAGTTCACAGAGAACTATATTATCTCAGAATCATATTTATTCACCTCATACTATTTCCATTTTTAAGTAAAGAAGAAACAGAAAGCAAATCTATTAGAATTTTGATTCAGCCTCCTGGGTCACTGGAATTACAGGCACAAGCTACCACTTCCAGCTGTTGATTGTACGTTTTAATTCACTTCCTGTTACTTTTTTGTGGCATTGCCTCCTCTCTTCTACTATGCTCTGATTCCCTCTTGGATACTGTGGTGTCCAGAGCAACAACATAATAATGTCAAAGCAAGTATTTTCAAAACAGGAGTACTTAGGCTTCTAAGTAAGGTCTTGTTGATAGAGCTGTTTTTGATTTGCTTATGGATGGTCATACATTTCTTCTGTGAAATATTCGCTACAGGGAGAGTAAAGCTCTTAACCTGGAAGAATATATTGAACACTTCCTCCAGGGTAATCTGGCTTCATTTTGGAGACTAGGTCAAGTTTTAGTAGCAATTGCAACTGATGACTAGTAGACTGCATCCTATCAACAGTGAGCAAAATTTCTCTTCTTGATGAGGGAGGTTCATTTCTAGGCTAATGCATGCTTCCTTCTAAATAGGAAGGTCAAGAGATGCAAACTTTTGGCTTTGAGCACCCAAGCGTCCTTTTTAACTTTTTCTTGTTTTTGTGGTGGTTTGTGGAGATAGCCTGTTATTCTAGAGAAACAGAGATGACAAAGGAGTTGTTTGTGCTGTCATCCTGAAAAATATATATTTCAAGGCCAGGGAATTCAAAAGCCAAGGAGAGACAAGGGTTTTGGAGGAGCACATGGGAGGGAAAGTATTGCTTCCCTGGAGAACTGACCATGAGCTAAAGAAGCAATAGCTGCAGCAGGGTGAGATTAACGGAGCTGTGTTTGGAGGAAGAGACGTAGTGGATGCTTGGGTTATGAGGAATGCAAGAACGCAAAGTAAAAGACGCAAGAATGCACTTTGCATGGAGAGTGTGATCTGTGATACATGTAGAGTACTCTACTGTGATTCTGGATAATGCCTGTCCTTCACTCAGTGCAAAAGTACCAGATTCACAGCGTTCAATGTTAAATATTAAGTAAAAATCATAAAAATTTATAGGAAAAATTCTCAAAGGAAGGTAAGCTGTACCTAAGGCACAAGTGCTAGAGGTGCCTCCTTAACAAATCCCTAAAAATTCTTAAAAGATAGAAGTGCTTACATGCTGGTCTTCAAAAGAAGCAGCAACCTCTCTACATGGGAATTTCTTCTAGCCAAGTTTCAGCTTCAAAAGTTGACTTTGAATTAAAGGCAATATTTAACTGGCATTGTGAGAAAGATGCTATCAAGGCTTTCTTTTTTCCTCCAAATAATATTCTGGTGTGCTCTATAGTTAGCATAAGAATATGGATATGCAATGTAAGATATGTTGGCTTCTGGGGGAAAGCCTCTCATGTGACACATATCAGAGTAGAGGGAAATTTGAGCAAAATTTTCTTCTCCTCTAATATGTGTCATTCATGTGACATATAAAGTGCTGCAGTTCTGGCACTTGATGGTACCATGAACTTTTGCCTGTAGAATTAATATTATATGATTATTTTTTGTACTATTGCTTTTCTGAAATTTTAGGAAAATGGGGAAATAGAAAAAGTCCTGAGGAGTTGGAGCAGAAGATTCCTCCCTCTGGAGCTGCTCAAACAGACACATTCTTATGAGTCTCCAGCATGAGAAAGCAGTGGTTGAAACAGAGAAGATGAAAAAATTAAAGATATTTTGATGTATTTCTAGGTTTACACCAATAGAATGTGTATATGCATACATATATATATATATACATATTCTATTGGCATATAATATAATATGTATATATATAATGGAGATATTTATTACAAAGAATTGGCTCACTCAAATGACTAAAATATTATAAGTGCTACCATCTAAATATTTGTGTCCCTCTAAAACTCATAAATGAAACCTAATCCCTAATCTGATAGTATTATCAAAATGGGGTCTTTGGGAAGGGATTAGGGAATGAAGTCTCTTCCCTATTTATGGAAGTAGTGTCCTTATAAAAGATATCCCAGAGAGTTAGCTATTCCTTTCCATCATGTGAGGACACAGTGAGAAGGCACCCTCTATAAACGAGAGAGCAAATTCTCACCAGACTGAATCCAATGATGACTTGTTCTTGGACTTCCCAGCCTCCAGAACTGTGAGAAATAGATTTCTGTTGTTTATAACCCACCCTGTGGGGTTATAAACACACTAATAAGATTGAAGAGGTCAGCAGGCCGGAAACTCAAAAAAGAGTTGCATTTCAAATCCAAAGCAGTCACCCTGGAGACCAGGAAGAGCCAGTGTTGCCAAGGAAGTCTGAAGGTTGTCTGCAAGTATAATTCCCTGTTGCTTGGAGCAGGCCAGGCTTTGGTTCTATTCAGACCTTCAACTAATTAGATGAAGCCCACCCACAGTAGGTAGGGCCAGCAGCTATACTCAAAGTCCACTGATTTAAATATTAATGTAATCTTAAAACACCCTCATAGAAGCACCTAGAACAATATTTGAGCAGTGCCACTCATTCTAACAGGTGAACAAAAGACTGCAAGCCCCTATACAGACCCTACTCCTTCCCCTAGGGCTGCCGCTAGGGCAGTCTGGTCTTTTATGAGTTTTCAAAAGTGACCCCCAAAGGCTCTCTGCCCAAACAAAATTCCGCACTAAAGAGACACTGCTGGAAATAAAAGCAAAATTTGGCAGATAGGCAAAACACAGAGAAAAGAAAAAGATTGTCCACATAAAATGAAGGAGATAAACCAGGACAAGGAATTTCAGAAAGCAAGTTGTCATAAATCAACAATGAATAAAAATAATAAAAAAGAGAGAGTGAGTTCTGTGTAGTTGCAAACACTATGTGAACCTAATCTCCTTTTAAATATTTAAAGAAACTTAAATTTACATAAAGTATTTAAATTTACAGAATAAAAGATTGAGGTCCAATTCCATTTGAAGTTTTTCTAAGAACAAAGAAAAGAAGATAACAGACAATATGAATCTCAGGGAAGAAGAAATATGTGCTTAAGGAAAAAAATAAAAACTTCTAAGTACTGCTTCAAAGCAAACTAAAGAAATTAAGAAAAATAAGACATTGAAAATATTACTTTCAATTCAAGCAATATTTACTGATCAATTATTATATGTAGCCATTTTATGAGATCATTGGAGAAGAAAAATAAACATGATACAAATTCTAGCTTCCAATACCTGACAGACTGATGAAAAAGGACATTTTAAAAAATTACTCAATCACAAGACTTTATTTTAAAAATTAATGAAACCTACATAAGCAAGCTTTCAGTTGAAAGTTATCCACCCACACACCACCAAAAAACAATTCATCAAATCCCCAATCACTTAGCAAGTTTTACTTGGCAGTATTCCAAACTAATTGTCATTTTAGTTTACAATTTTCTAGCAAGTCTCAAATAAAACCAGAGGTCAAGTGCTAATCTAGCTGAGTAAATTATTCTGCGGGGGAGGGAAGGTTAAGAGTAAAACCGTGTATATTTTGAATGAAATTCTTCAAATCCAGTATGACTAAGTCACAGTAGGGATGACACATTTTCAGTTATTTTAGGTCATCGCATTCACGGGTGGAAGAACTGGAGACCCTTGTGAATGAAGAAATACAGAAGCAAGGTGTGGAGAGCCACGGGGGACAGGAAACATGACCTCCTTTCCCAAGCAGCAGATGGCTGACCTCTTTGCCTGCTTTTGCTTTCCTTATTTTCCTCACTTTTTCCTGACAGGGAGATGCCCAGCACTGGGTTTACTAGCTTGCCTGGTTCTCCGTCTTCTTATCACTCTTATCCCATCAGAGGCAATTGCAAGAGCCCGGCCTGACAAGGGTGCTGCCCCAACTATGGAGAACTGCCCTAATCTTTTCTTACAGGTCAAAGAGCTGTAGTTAAATTCTCAGTTAATCCATGCCAAATTTCCTTTTTTTTCCGATAATTCCAGTTTGGTCAGGGGCCTCAGATCCATTTTCTTTTCCCAAGACAAAGCTCCTACTTTCTATCTTAAACTGCACAAGTTGGGTCTGTCTGCATTCTGTGAGCGCTAGCTTGCCTGGTACCAAAGCCCTCTAACACAAAGATTGCTCTTGCTCCTGCCAATGTTCCCAAAAAACTCTGACCCAGCCCTATTTCCAGCTGCCTCCACACTTTTCAGGGTGTTGCTGCTTTTTGATTCTCAGGGATCAAGCTCCAGTCACCAATACCAGTATTCCATTATTTGTTGTTTGCCCTCCTTGAGACTACTGACTACTTGTCTGGGTCACACACTTTGAGGATACTAAGCTAATCTTCCTGGTGAACATTTCTGCCATTACACACATCTTGTACCATCCACCAGCTTTTTCCCTATCTTAGACAGCATGATGGATTTTGTGGTTCTACCTTATGTCATTTACCCTAAGCTGATGGTGAACATTTGCAAGCTAGATTAAGTCAGGACCAATCCTTGACTTCCCATTCTCTCACACCCATATCGAACCCACCAGTAAGCTCTGTCAATCTTCCAAACATGTAGCACATGTCCTCCTCCTCTCTGCCACTCACAGCTCCTCTTCTAGCCTCAGCCACATCATCTCTTGACTGGACTGTGAGTATAGGCTTCCGCTTCCACTTTTGACTCATACAGTCTCATCCTCACACAGTAGCTAGAGTGATGATTTGTACCAAACATAATTATATCATTCCCGTGCTCAAGACATACTATAGCTTCAATCACATCATAACAAAATTCAGAATCTTCGCCACGGCCTGCGAGGCTCTACATGGTCTGGCTCTTTAGGTCTTTCTGGGTTCATCTTCCAATACTCTGGGCCCCATCCATGCACCACTCACATCACACTGGGCTCTTTGAATGCCCTCAAAAACCCAATCTTCTTTCTGCTTCACTGATGTGAAACGACTGATCCCTTACCTGTAGCATATTCCTCAACATTTACATCACTTCTGATATGGTATGCCTCTGTGTCCCCACCCAATTCATCTGGAATTGTAATTCCTATAATACCCACATGTTGAGGGAGGGACCTGGTGGGAGGTGATTGGATGATGGGGATGGTTCCCCTATGCTATTTTCATGATAGTGAGTGAGTTCTCACAAGATCTGATGGTTTTATGAGTGTTTGACAGTTCTCCTTCACTCTCTCCTTCCCTCTCTCTTGTCCACTGCCATGCTTGCTTGCCCTTCAACTTCTGGCATGATTGCAACTTTTCTGAGGCCTCCCCAGCCATGCTGAACTGAGAGTGCATTAATTTCCTTTATAAATTATTCAGTCTCAGGTATTTCCTGATAGCATTAATTTCCTTTACAAATTATCCAGTCCCAGATATTTACTTAGAGCAGTGTGAGAATGGACTAATACAACTTCCTTTCCTTCTTTGAATTTTGTTCAATTACTGCTTTCCCCACAGAGCCTTTCCCTGACCACCTTACCTAAAATGGCCACACCGCATGTCACCCCTGATTCTCTTCCTCTGTTTATTTTTCTTCATGGTACTTTTTACCATTTGATATTAGTTTATGTTTTTATTTTCTTATTGGTTTATTGTTTGTCTCTCCTACTATGATGTAAGACTTATGAGAAAATGAACTGTTTTCTTTTTCTTACTGCTATATCTTCAGTTGTAGAACAGCATTTAACACATAGTAAGTATGTTATAAAAAGCTTATTTATTTAATGTGGGATGATCAAAAGAGGTTGACCCAGAAGAAAGAGGTGGATACATTCACCTATAATAGAAAAATAGGACTAAACTCAATAAGGCCAACATGTTCAATGTTTCAGCCAAGGACAGATGTGTTCAGCCTATGGAACAAAATTGACAAAGCTCGCCCTCTTCAGTTAAAAATTCCAGGCAATACTGTAAAGTATATATAGTTCTTTCCTAGATCTTTTCATCATCTCTAATTTCTAAACTGTTCTCAACAAACTGAGGCCTAACCTCTCTTGTTGTCTTCCCTGGTGTGTCCTACTGATTACCCTTGAGATCTTTCATTTACTTATTTATTTATTTTATTTTTTAATTATACTTTAAGTTCTGGGGTACATGTGCAGAATGTGCATGTATACCCATGGTGGTTTGTTGCACCCTTCAACCTGTCATCTACATTAGATATTTCCCCTAATGCTATCCCTCCCTTAGTCCCCCATCCCTGACAGACCCCAGTGTATGATGTTCCCCTCCTGTGTCCATGTGTTCTCATTGTTCATCTCCCACTTATGAGTGAGAACATGTGGTGTTTGGTTTTCTGTTCTTGTGTTAGTTTGCTAAGAATGGTGGTTTCCAGCTTCATCCATGTCCCTGCAAAGGACATGAACTCATCCATTTTTATGGCTGCATAGTATTCCATGGTGTATATGTGCCACATTTTCTTTATCCAGTCTATCGCTGATGGGCATTTGGGTTGATTCCAAGTCTTTGCTGTTGTGAACAGTGCTGAAATAAATATATGTGCACATGTGTCTTTATAATAGAACAATTTTTAATTCATTGGATATATACCCAGTAATGANACGCACCACCATGCCCAGCTAATTTTTTGTATTTTTAGTAGAGATGGGGTTTCACCATGTTGACCAGGATGGTCTTGATCTCTTGACCTCGTGATCCACCCGCCTCGGACTCCCAAAGTGCTGGGATTACAGGCTCGAGCCACCACGCCCGGCCCACATTTTCTTTATCCAGTCTATCACTGATGGGCATTTCAGCTGGTTCCAAGTCTTTACTATTGTAAATAGTGCCACAATAAACATACGTATGCATGTGTCTTTATAATAGAATGATTTGTAATCCTTTGGATATATACCCAGTAATGTGATTTCTTGGTCAAATAGTATTTCCGATTCTGGATTCTTGAGGAATTGCCACACTGTCTTCCACAATGGTTTAACTAATTTTCCCTCCCACCTACAATGTAAAAGCTTTCCTATTTCTTCACATACTCTCCAGCAACTGTTTTCTCCTGATTTTTAGAGATCGCCATTCTAACCGATGTGAGATGGTATCTCATTGTAGTTTTGATTTGTATTTCTCTATTAACCAATGATGATGAGCTTTTTTTCATATGTTTTTTGGCTGCATAAATATATTCTTTTGAGAAGTGTCTGTTCATATCCTTCACCCATTTTTTGATGGGGTTGTTTGTTTTTTTCTTGTAAATTTGTTTAGGTTCTTTGTAGATTCTGGATATTAGCCCTTTGTCAGATGGATAGATTGCAAAAAGTTTCTCCCATTCTGTAGGTTGCCTGTTCATGCTGATGGTAATTTCTTTTGCTGTGCAGAAGCTCTTTAGTTTAATTAGATCCCATTTGTCAATTTTGGCTTTTGTTGCCATTGCTTTTGGTGTTTAAGTCATGAAGTTTTTGCCGATGCCTATGTCCTGAATGGTATTGTCTCGGTTTTCTTCTAGGGATTTTATGGCTTTAGGTCTTACATTTAAGTCTTTAATCCATCTTGGGTTAATTTCTGCATAAGGTGTAAGGAAGAGATCCAGTTTCAGTTTTCCGCATATGGCTAGCCAGATTTCCCAACAACATTTATTAAACAGGAAATCCTTTCTCCATTGCTTGTTTTTGTCATGTTTGTCAAAGATCAGATTGTTGTAATTGTGTGATACTATTTCTTAGGCCTCTGTTCTGTTCCGTTAATCTCTATATCTGTTTTGGTACCAATGCCATGCTGTTTTGGTTTCTGTGGGCTTGTAGTATAATTTGAAGTCAGGTAGCATGATGCTTCCAGCTTTGTTCCTTTTGCTTAGGATTGACTTGGCCATGCAGGTTCTTTTTTGGTTCCACATGAAATTTAAAGTAGTTTCTTTCCAATTCTGTGAAGAAAGTTAATGGTAGTTTGATGAGGATAGCATGAATCTATAAATTACTTTGGGCAGTATGGCTATTTTCATAATATTGATTCTTCCTATCCATGAGTATGAAATTATTTTTCATTTGTTTGTATCCTCTGTTATTCTTGAGCAGTGGTTTGTAGTTCTTGAAGAGGTACTTCACATTCCTTGTAAGTTGTATTTCTAGGTATCTAATTCTCTTTGTAGCAATTGTGAATTGATGATTCATTCATGATTTGGCTCTGTTTGTCTATTATTAGTGTATAGGAATGCTTGTGATTTTTGCACATTGATTTTGTATCCTGAGACTTTGCTGAAGCTGCTTATCAGCTAAAGGAGATTCTGGGCTGAGATGATGGGGTTTTCTAAATGTAGAATCATATCATCTGCAAACAGATCTTCCTAATTGAATACCCTTTATTTCTTCCTCCTGTCTGATTGCCCTGGTCACAACTTCCAATACTATGTTGAACAGGAGTGGTGAGAGAGGGCATCCTTGTTTTGTGCTGGTTTTCAAAGGGAATCCTTCCAGTTTTTGCCCATTCAGTATGATGTTGGCTGTGAGTTTCTCATAAATAGCTCTTACTATTTTGAGATATGTTCCATCAATACCTAGTTTATTGAGAGTTTTTAGCATGAAGAGGTATTATTTTTGGCAAAGGCCTTTTCTGCATCTATTGAGATAATCATGTGGTTTTTGTCATTGGATCTGTTTATGTGATTGATTATGTTTATTGATTTGTGTATGTTTAACCAGTCTTGGATCCCAGGGATGATGCCAACTTGGTCATGGTGGCTAAGCTTTTTGATGCTTTGCTGGATTTGGTTTGCCAGTATTTTATTGGGGATTTTTGCATCAATGTTCATCAGGGATATTGGCCTAAAATTTTCTTTTTTTGTTGTGTTTCTACTAGGTTTTGGTATCAGGATGATGCAGGCCTCATAAAATGAGTTAGGGAGTAGTCACTCTTTTTCTGTTGTTTGGAATAGTTTCAGAAGGAATGGTACCATCTCCTCGTATCTCTTGTAGAATTCAGCTGTGAATCCATCTAGTCCTGGACTTCTTTTGCTTTGTAGGCTATTAATTACTGCCTCAATTTCAGAACTTGTTATTGGTCTATTCAGGGATTTGACTTACTCCTGGTTTAGACTTGGGAGGGTGTATGTGTCCAGGAATGTATCCATTTCTTCTAGATTTTCCAGTTTATTTGCATAGAGGTGTTTATAGTATTCTCCGATAGTAGTTTGTATTTCTGTGGGATCAGTGGTGATATCCTCTTTATCATTTTTTATTGTGTCTCTTTGATTCTCCTCTCTTTTCTTCTTTGTTAATATGGCTAGCTGTCCATCGATTTTGTTGGTCTTTTCAAAAAACCAGCTCCTGGATTTATTGATTTTTTGAAGGGTTTTTCGTGTCTCTATCTCCTTCAGTTCTGCTCTGATCTCAGTTATTTCTTGTCTTCTGCTACCTTTTGAATTTGTTTACTCTTGCTTCTCTAATTCTTTTAACTGTGATGTTAAGGTGCTGATTTTAGAATTTTCTTGCATTCTCTTGTGGGCATTTCATGCTATAAATTTCCCTCAAAACACTGATTTAAATGTGTCCCAGAGATTTTGATACATTGTCTCTTTGTACTCATTGGTTTCAAAAACTTCTTTATTTTTGCCTTAATTTTGTTATTTACCTGGTAGGCATTCAGGAAAAGGTTTTTCAGTTGCCATGTAGTTGAGCAGTTTTGAGTTAGTTTCTTGACCCTGAGTTCTAGTTTGATTTCACTGTGGTCTGAAAGACTGTTTGTTATGCTTTCCATTCTTTTGCATTTGCTGAGGAGTGTTTTACTTCTGATTATGTGGTCAATTTTAGAATAAGTATGATGTGGTGCTGAGAAGAATGTATGTTCTGTGGATTTGGGGTGGAGAGTTCTGTAGATGTCTATTAAGTCCACTTGGTACAGAGCTGAGTTCAAGTCCTGAATATCCTTGTTAATTTTCTGTCTCATTGATCTGTCTAATATTGACAGTGGGGTGTTAAAGTCTTCCACTATCATTATATGGGAGTCTAAGTCTCTTTGCAGGTCTCTAAGAACTTGCTTTATGAATCTGGGTGGTCCTGTATTTGGTGCATATATATGTAGAACAGTTAACTCTTCTTGTGTCATTGGTCCCTTTACCATTATGTAATGCTCTTCTTTGTCTCTTTTGATCTTTGTTGGTTTAAAGTCTGTTTTATAAGAGACTAGGATTGCAACCCCTACTGTTTTTTTGCTTCCCATTTGTTTGGTAAATATTCCTCCATCCCTTTATTTTGAGCATATGTGTGTCTTTTTTTAATTTTTATTTTTATGTATTTTTTGTTTTTTTGAGACAGAGTCTTGCACTCTTACCCAGGCTATAGTGCAGCGGTGTGATCTAGGCTCACTGCAATCTCCACCTCCTGGTTTCAAGCAATTCTCCTGCTTCAGCCTCCCGAGTAGCTGAGACTACAAGCATTTGCCACCAGCTAATTTTTTTTTTTTTTGTATTTTTAGTAGAGATGGGGTTTCACCATGTTAACCAGGATGGTCTTGATCTCCTGACCTCATGATATGCCTGCCTCAGACTCCCAAAGTGCTTGGATTACAAGTGTGAGCCACTGTGCCTGGCCCTATGTGTGTCTTTGCACATGAGATGGGTCTCCTGAATACAGCAGACTGATAGACCTTGACTCTTTTTCCAATTTGTCAGTCTGTGTCTTTTAATTGGGTCATTTAGCCTGTTTACATTTAAGGTTCATATTGTTATTTGTGAATTTGATCCTGTCATTACCATGCTAGCTGGTTATTTTGCCTGTTCGTTGACACAGTTTCTTCATAGCATTGATTGTCTTTACAATTTGGTATGTTTTTGCCGTGGCTGGTACCAGTTGTTCCTTTCCTTGTAAGTTCTTCTTTCAGGAGCTCTTGTAAGGCAGGCCTGGTGGTGACAAAATGTCTCAGCATTTGGTTGTCTGTAAAAGATTTTGTTTCTTCTTCACTTATGAAGCTTAGTTTGGCTGAATATGAAATTATGGGTTAAAAAATCATTTTTTTAAGAATGTTAAACATTGGCCCCCTACTCTTTTCTGGCTTATAGAGTTTCTGCAGAGAGATTCACTGTTCGTCTGATATGCTTCCCTTTTTGGGTAACCCAACCTTTCTCACTGGCGGCCCTCAGCGTTTTTTCCTTCATTTCAACCTTGGTGAATCTGACAATTATGTGTCTTGGTGTTACTCTTCTCAAGGAGTATCTCTGTATTTCTTGAATTTCAATGTTGGCCTGTCTTGCTAGGTTGGGAAAGCTCTCCTGGATAATATCTTGAAGAGTATTTTCCAACTTGGTCCTATTCTCGTCACTTTCAGGTACACCAATTAAATGTAGGTTTGGTCCTTTCACATAGTCCCATATTTCTTGAGGCTTTGTACATTCCTTTTCATTCTTTTTTCTCTAATCTCATCTTCTCACTTTATTTCATTAAGTTGATCTCCAACCTCTGATACCATTTTTCCACTTGATCGATTTGGCTATCGATACTTGTGTAGGCTCCATGAAGTTTTCCTGCTGTGTTTTTCACCTCAGTCAGGTCATTTATGTTCTTCTCCAAGCTGATGATTCCAGTTAGCAATTCATCTAACCTTTTTTCAAGGTTCTTAGCTTTCTTGCACTGGGTTAGAACATGCTCCTTTAGCTTGGTGGAGCTTATTACCCACCTTCTGAAGCCTACTTCTGTCAATTCATCCAACTCATTCTCCATCCAGTTTTGTTCTCTTGCTGGTTAGGAGTTGTGTTCTTTGGAGAAGAAGCATTGTGTTTTTTTGAAATATTCAGCCTTTTTGGGCTGGTTTCTCCTCATCTTCATAGATTTATCTATCTTTGGTCTTTGATGTTGATGACCTTCGGATGGGTTCTCTGAGTGGACATCCTCTTTGTTAATGTTGATTCTATTCCTTTCTGTTTGCTAGTTTTCCTTCTAACAGTCTGCTGCAGGTCTGCTGGAGTTTGCTGGAGGTCCACTGCAGACTTTGTTTGCCTGGATATCACCAGTGGGGTCTGCAGGACAGCAAAGATTGCTGCCTGTTCCTTCCTCTGGAAACTTCATCCCAGAAGGGCACCTGCCAGATTCCAGTCAGAGCTCTCCCATATGAGGTGTCGGCCCCTACTGGGAGGTGTCTCCCAATCAGGAGACATGAGGGTCAGGGACCCACTTGAGGAGGCAGTCTGACCCTTAATAGAGATCAAATGCTGTGCTGGGAAGTCCACTGCTCTCTTCAGAGTTGTCAGGCAGGGATGTTTAAGTCTAATGAAGCTATGCCCATAGCTGCTCCTTCCTCCAGGTGCTCTGTCCCAGTGAGATGGGGGTTTTATCTATAAGCCCCAGAGTGGGGCTACTGCCTTTTTTTTTTTTTTTTTTTTTTTTTTTTTCAGAGATGCCCTGCCCAGAGAGGGGGAATCTAGAGAGTCAGTCTGGCCACAGCATCTTTGCTGAGCTGTGGTGGGCTTCAGCCAGTTCAATCTTCCCAGCAGCTTTGTTTACACTGTGAGGGTAAAACCACCTACTCAAACCTCAGCAATGGCAGATGTCCCATCCCCCACAAAGCTTGAGCATCTCAGGACAACTTCAGACTGCTGTGCTGGCAGCGAGAATTTCAAGCCAGTGGATCTTAGCTTAGTGGACTCCATAGGGGTGGGACCCACCAAGCCAGATCACCTGGCTCCCTGGCTCCCTGGCTTCAGCCCCCTTTCCAGGGCAGTGAATGGTTCTGCCTCACTGGCCTTCCAGGTGCCACTGGGATATAAACAAAACAAAAAACAAAACAAAACAAAAATCCTGCAGCTAGCTCAGTGTCTGCCCAAACAGCCACCCAGTTTTGTGCTTGAAACCCAGGGCTGGGGTGGCGTAGCCACAGGAGGGAATCTCCTGGTCTGCAGGTTGTGAAGACTGTGGGAAAAGTACAGTGTCTTGGCTGGAGTGCACAGTGCCTCACAGCACAGTCCCTCATGCCTTAGTTCCTCATGGCTTCCCTTGGTTAGGAGAGGGACCTCCCCAATCCTTTGTGCTTCCCGGGTGAGGTGACAACCCAACCTGCTTCAGCTTGCCCTCTGTAGGCTGCACCCACTGCCTAACCAGTCCCAAAGAGATGAACTGGGTACCTCAGTTGGAAATGCAGGAATCCCCCACCTTCTGCATTGGTCTCCCTGGGAACTGCAGATCAGAACTGTTCCTATTCTGCTATCTTGCCAGATTCTCCTTGAGATCTATTGTAAGTTGCCTGATACCTCTAAGCTCTTCATTGATTTTTTTTAAAAAAGGAATATTTATAGAATCTAACTTACAAGTTGGTGGTTGGCGACAGAATGAAATGACATAATATATGCTAAATGTTAGCACATTGCTGGCCAAAAATCAACACTCAATAATGTCAGAAGCTAAGTATTACAATCTTCTCTTTTCTTCGGCTTCTCTCACACAGTGAAAAATAAGATGTAGTTGTGTTTTTCTGACTTCCTTATTAAAGCAACAACTAAAGTATTAACAATAATGCTAATGCTAATCACAATTTATTGATCATATATTATGTGAAAAGGGCAGATACATCATGTCTCATGTATCATCCACAAAATGTTTGAAGATGAGCATTATTAGCCTAATTTTATGGTAAGTGCATTGAATGTTGGAAAATTTTAGTTCCTTGTTCAAAGGTATAAGTTGGTAATTAGAGAAATAGGCATCTAAACATAACTAAGACCTTTTAATATCAAATAAGACCTTTTAATATCAAAAAGTGAATTAAAAACTGCAGCTCTTACATAATTTTGCTCCAATCTTATTAGATTGATTGATCTTTTACGTATATTTGATGACAGTAAAGCCTAAAGGAGTATATTGAGGTTACTAAATAAAAAAGGAAAAGAACCTAGTCTGATAATCATTAAAAAATGAGTTTTCCTTTGCATGAGCAGCTCTTACCTCCAAAGATCTCCCAAGTTTGGGTCTCTTACTCTTTCCCCATATATCGTATCCCTATCCTAATTTCATCACAGATGAGAGGATTAGTATAACTAAAAGGCAGGTCAAAAGAAATGATCCAATTGGAATAATAGAAGGAATAAAATTTGAAACTATTAACCAAGTGGTACTACATGCATGTAATTGTAGACCTGGATTGAGAAGATTGGGAGAAAGCAGCAGACAATATTTAAATTTAAAAGCCTGAATATGTCCCAGATTTGGTGGAAAAAGTTAACTTATGGATCTAAAAACTAAATGAATTTTGAACATGATAAATCCAAAAAAAAAAAAAAAAATTCAGCTAGCACAACAGATTCAAACTTCTGACACCACTTCTGAAGAGTTTCTGGGTTTTGAAAAAATATTCTTAAAAAAGTGTTATTGTTTTTTTAGTTTTTCTAACTACATTTTTTAAATTGCATTTTAGGTTTTGAGCTACATGTGAAAAACATGCAAGATTGTTGCATAGGTACACGCATTTCTCTTTTCAAGAGAAAACCTTGAAAGCAGAGACAAAGGACACCTTACATACAAGGAAACAAAGACAAAAATAATGGCTGATGTCTCATCAGAAATAGTAGAGGCCAGAATAAAATTAATTGACAGTTAAAGTGCTGATAATTAAACCATCAACCCTAAATTAAATAGCCAAAAACCACATGCTTAAAAAATGAAGGCAAAACAATAACATTTTTGCATGAAAAATAGTGAATAAAGTTCAATACCATTAGATCTGCATTGTAAGAAATGCTAAAGGAAGTTTTCCAGGCTGAGATAAAATGACAAAATTAATCTCAGAACCTCAGGGGGGAATAATAAGCACAAGTGATAGTAAATGTGTACTAAATTTCCAACCAAAGAATTATTTAATGTAACCATTGCTATATTGGATTTTAGAGTTTATCTTATACATAAATGCAAAATATATGAAAACAATAGCATAAGGATGGATGTAAGTAAGTTTCTCATTTTGAAATTCTTCTATTTTATGTAAAAATACAATATTAATTCCAATTAAACTGTGATACATTAGGAAGACACACTGTAATCTCTAGTTAGTACTTAAAATTATTAGAAGATAAGTCTGATAAGCTATTCAAGAAATCATGTAACTACTTTTAAAATTATTAATCCCAAATAAGGTAGCAAATAAAAACAAGAAGAACAAAAAAATAAGAAATAGAAAACACAAGTAATTATCTGGCAATCTATCTCTAATCTGCCATTAAGCCCATTCAGTAAACCTTTTATTTTAGATATTGTGTTTTCCTGCTCTTTAATATACAGTAAACTCTTCTTTAAAGTCTCCATTTTTGTACTGATATCCCCTATCTGTTCAACCATTAGTCTCTCTTTCCCTCTAAATTCTTGATCATATTTAAAATAGTTGTCTTAAAGTCCTTGTAAATTCCAATATCTGAGTCATTTTAGGGTCTGATTTTATTGATAATTTCTGCTCTTGACTATGTGATGAATTTCCCTTTTTCTTTGCATATCTAATAACTTCTTATCTTATTCTAGGCAGGATTGAAGAGTTTCTGAGTTTTGAAAAAATATTCTTAAAAAAGTGTTATATTTTTTGAGTTTTCCTAACTACTTTTTTTTAATTGCATTTTAGGTTTTGAGGTACATGTGAAAAACATGCAAGATTGCTGCATAGATACACACATGGCAGTGTGATTTGCTGCCTTCCTCCCCATCAGCTATATCTGGCATTTCTCCCCATGCTATCTCTACCCAACTCCCCACCCCCCACTGTGCCTCCCCTATTTCGCCCCAACAGACCCCAGTGTGTGATGCTCCCCTCCCTGTGTCCATGTCTTCTCATTGTTGAACACGCACCTGTGAGAGAGAACATGCAGTGTTTGACTTTCTGTTCTTGTATCAGTTTGCTGAGAATGATGGTTTCCAGGTTCATCCATGTCCCTACAAAGGACACGAACTCATACTTTTTTATGGCTACATAGTATTCCATGGTGCCACATTTTCCCTGTCCAATCTATCATCAGTGGGCATTTGGGTTGGTTCCAGGTCTCTGCTATTGTAAACAGTGCCGCAATGAACATTCTTGTGCATGTGTCCTTATATTAGAACAATTTATAATCCTTTGGATATATACCCAGTAATGGGATTGCTGGGTCAAATGGAATTTCTATTTCTAGGTCCTTGAGGAAGGGCCACACTGTCTTCCACAATGGTTGAACTAATTTACACTCCCACCAACAATGTAAAAGTGTTCCTATTTCTCCACATCCTCTCCAGCATCTGTTGTCTCCAGATTTTTTAATGACCACCATTCTAACTGGCATGAGATGGTATCTCAATGTGATTTTGATTTACATTTCTAATGACCAGTGATGATGAGCACTTTTTCATATGTTTTTTGGCCCCATATACGTCTTCTTTCGTAAAGTGTCTGTTAATATTTTCACTCACTTTTGAATGGGTTTGTTTTTTTCTTGTAAATCTGTTTCAGTTCTTTGTAGATTCTGGATATTAGCCCTTTGTCAGTTGGGTAGATTGCGAAAAATTTTTTCCCATTCTGTTGGTGGCCAATTCACTCTAATGACTGTTTCTTTTGCTGTACAGAAGCTGTGGAGTTTGATTAAGTCCGATTTGTCTATTTTGGCTTTTGTTGCCAATGCTTTTGGTGTTTTGGTCATGAAGTCCTTGCCTATGCCTATGTCCTGAATGGTTTTGCCTAGATTTTCTTCTAGGGTTTTTATGGTGTTAGGTCTTATATTTAAGTCTTTAATCCATCTGGAGTTAATTTTAAAGTAAGGTGTCAGGAAGGGGTCCAGTTTCTGCTTTCTGCACATGGCTAGCCAGTTTTCCCAATGCCATTTATTAAACAGGGAATTCTTTCCCTATTGCTTGTTTTTTTGTCAGGTTTGTCAAAGATCAGATTTTTGTAGATGTGTAGTGTTGCCTCTGAGGCCTCTGTTCTGTTCCATTGGTCTATATCTCTGTTTTGGTACCAGTACCATGCTGTTTTGATTACTGTAGCCTTGTAGTATAGTTTGAAGTCCAATAGTGTGATGCTTCCAGCTTTGTTCTTTTTGCTTAGAATTGACTTGGCTATGCAGGCTCTCTTTAGGTCATATGAAGTTTAAGGTGGTTAATTTTTGCTCTAGAAGTCAGATCAATTTCTGGCTGAATGCACTGAACTTGTGGAAGCTCACTTTTATGGTCTATTGAATATGACTGTGAAAATCCTGAGCTGTTCCCGAAGCCTATCTTATCAAGACTTTATCTTCAGGTCTATCTCTATTTCCTGGCAGTGGCAGAAACATCTGATTTTACTTTTCCAGCTATTGTTTTTCACTACACTTCTTGAAGTCTCTCCCATGTGTGCTGATTGGTCATTTTACCACTGTAGAAGCTTGGCTTTGTAATTTGATAGCATATTGCAGTTTTGCCCTTTATGAATTATTTAGCACCATATTCTTTGGAGTATGGTCTTTACTTCTAAGACGTGGTTTTCTTGAAGTTTCAATTTAAAGCTGTGTTCCAAGTGTCTCTATTTTGCTAGAACTCAAACTCCAAATGTTATATCCCTATGATAGGTTGCTGCTGAAACTGAAAAATTGCTAGAGAGTTAAAAGAACTCTCTAGCTATTTTTTCCCATCTAAGATCATTGAAATCTCACCCTGTTTAAGTTAGAGGCTAGCAAGATTATATACAGACATGAACACTTCCCTGCCATAGTTCTCTCCTTCCTAGGATCTATCTTCTACCCAAATCAATTTCCACCCACTCTAGCAACCTCAGACTCCATCCTCTGATCCTCAGGACAATGAGACTGTCTTTCCTGCTTGATCTGTATCTGCAATGCCAGATGCAAACTTAAAAATACTCTCAGGGAGAAAAAGCATATAAATAAAATTTCACCGAGTGTGATTACCTTCTTTTAGTGATGGAAGAGACTTTAGTTTTCTCCTCTTTTTCACCATTCTCCATTGCCTCAAATAGTTACCATTTACATTTTATTTAAAGTTTTATACTCACTATCTACAGGCTTACTGAAAGCTACAGACCTGAGAATTCTTCCAATGCTCTATTTTGATCTTCCCAATTTGTGCCAAGTTATCCCATTTTCTAGAGGATAGTACCGACAGTTGCTTTTATTACATATTATCTGTAGCTTCAAGGGAAAACTCTCAATAAATTTTCTTACCTGGCACACTTCTAGGAGAGTTGCTTTTCCATCAAAGCACTAATCATGGCCTGATTATTTTGTAATATTGGGACCCTATTACCATTCTTGAATTCATCTACTTACCCCGTTACTTTCCCTGCTTTAGTCACACATGCTTCTTATTATTCCTTAAACATTAATTCAAATTATGTAATACTTTTAAAATTAATAAAACATAAGCAATTTATAAAGCAATATTCTGTCAGATCTCCGTGTGTTTCACCTTCTCACTTCATTTACTGAAATGTCACCTTCTCAGGAAGTCTTCCCTGACCTCCTACTTAAATTGCAACTTCTTCCTCATTCCCTGTTTTTTCTTTCCTTATATTTATTGCTGTACATATAGAGTTTGTTAACTGCTTGCCATGTAATGGGGCACAGGAAACAGTACCCGAAAATATGGTATCTTCAAAACTGAGAATACAGCAGAAACAGGAAGGCCACTCTAACTCTCTATATCTCCTTTTTCCCCAGAAGCAGATCATAGAAACTAGAATTATCCCCACCACTTCTTCCCTAAAGCAGTAGAAATTTAGACGTTTACCCTGTGACCTTCTCCATTTCTTCTCCTTTAAAGACCATCATGTGACAGGTACCCTGCCTTGAAGAAAGAAATGCCACACAAACACAGAAGAGAATCTGAACAAACAGGCCTTGCTTAGTTCCCCCTAGATTATTAGCATTAGATCATGTCCTTTGTCCTCAAAGTGTACTTCTGTTCACTCTTTATCAACCCTAAGCATAAAAATACAACTTTCCACATTTCTATTGGTCCTCATTTCTAAAGGCTCTCACATCATGTAAGTATTTATTAAATAAATTTGTGTGCTTTTTTCTTGTTAATCTGTCTTTTGTTATGATTGTCTCAGCCATGAACTTTACAATGAGTAAGAAAAATATATTATGTTTTCTCTCCTACACATGTTTATCTAATCTATACTCCCCCTAGGATGTAAATTCCATGAGGGGAAGGATTTTGGCCCATTTTGCTCAGTCTGGATTTCCCCTGGCACGGAGTATTAAACAAATGAACAAATACAATGTAATTAAGCTTTCTCTCTAACTTATTGAATATCGTTCTTTTTAGATTTCGATGTTACCTTGTCACCCTGTCTTAACTAGTAACATGAAATTTTCATCTGTTTTCCTAGTTTATTTTAATAAGTGGTTAAGATCAAGACCATCTCCTTTTTATATAGGTCTAGTTCATCTATTAAGATTGCAAGTCTCTCATTAAATAAGTAGGTCTTTTGTTTTGTTTCATGATATTTTCCCTACCTAGCTTCTGTTATTTGCAAAACATTATATTTCCATACTGTTTCTGTAGTAAATCAAAGTAAGCTTTCAGGATGTAGCAGAAAATACATGTGCACAGAAAGCCAGATAAATATGATATGAAAACTGAACATATTTTGGGGACAACAAACAAAAGCAGATTAAAATGTATTAACCAGAAATGAAATAGTTAAAATTTTTTACGTTACAGCCAGACTATTTGCATTCATATCCCAACTCATTTACCTACCAGTTCTGTGATTTGGGGGAAGTTACTTAAGCCCCACCCCCTTTTTTGGAGAGAAGGGCACAATCACGGCTTGCTGTAGCCTTGACCTCCCTGGCTCAAGTGATCTTTCCTCCTCAGATTCCCAGGTACCTGGGAGTACAGGCACACCAACATACCTGGCTAATTTTTTATACTTTTTGTAGAGATGGAGTCTCACTATGTTGCCCTTGTTGGTCTTGAACTCCTGGCCTCAAGTCGTACTCTCATCTAGGTCTTCCAAAGTGCTGGCATTACAAGTGTGAGACACAACACCTCACCACTTAGGCCCCTTGAATCACAATTTCTTCATCTATAAAAATGGAAATAATAACTATAATGATATCTACTTCATAGAGTTGTCACCTAGCTTGAATTCATGTAAAATACTGAGAATAGTGACAGACAGATGGTGAACACTAAACACATGCAAGTTATTATTAAATAGCCTAGAATTATGTGCCACATAAATGATCAAGTCATGGGGTGTGGGTCTAATTCAGCATCCAGGTAGCAGAAAGGGTCTGTTTGGGAAACTTACACTACCAGCACTGTCTGATACCCTTGCAGAAGAGTTACGTTATGCATTTGCAAAGAGAATCCCATTAGGATACTTGAATTAAAACAGAGAAAGCAAATAAAATCTTAAAGATGAGATGTACAGGAGCAATTGGTGAAGTATTTTAAGAAGAATTGCAAACGTATAGTAGTTCTAGCCAGAGCAATCAGACAAGACAAAGAAATAAAGGGCATCAAAATCAGTAAAGAGGCAATCAAACTGTCACTTTATACTGATGATGTGATCATATACCTAGAAAGTCCTAAAGACTCATCCAAAAAGCTCCTAGGTCTGATAAATGCATTTAGTAAAGTTTCTGGATACAAAATCAATGTAAGCAAATCAGTAACATTGGTACACACAAACAATGACCAAGGTGAGCAACAAATCAAGAACTAAATACCTTTTACAATGGCTGCAAAAAAATTAAATACTTAGAAATATATCTAACTAGGGAGAAGAAAGATCTCTACAAGAAAAACTACAAAACACTGCTAAAAGAAATCATAGAAAATACAAACAAGTGGAAACACATCCCATGCTCATAAATGGGTGGAATCAATATTGTGAAAATGACCATACTGTCAAAAGCAATCTATAAACTCAATACAATTTCCATCAAAATACCATCACCATTCTTCACAAAAGTAGGAAAAAAATCCTAAAATTTATATGGAAACAAAAAAAGAGCTCACATATCCAAAGCAAGATGATGTAAAAAGAATAAACCTGAAAGCATCACATTATGCAATTTCAAACTATACTACAAGGTTATAGTTACCAAAACAGTATGCTACTGGTATAAAAATAGGCATGTAGACCAATGTAACAGAATAGAAAACCCAGAAACAAAACCAAATACTTACAGCCAATAGATATTCAACAAAGTAAACAAAAATATAAAGTGAGGAAAGGACACTCTATTCAAAAAGTGGTGCTGGAATAATTGGAAAGCCAAATGTAGAAGGAAGAAACTGGATCCTCATCTATCACCTTATAGAAAAATAAACTCAAGATGGGCCAAAGACTAAAATCTAAGACCTAAAACGATAAAAATTCTAGAGGATAACATTGAAAAAATCCCTTCTAGACATTGGCTTAGACAAAGAGTTCATGATCAAGAACCCAAAAGCAAATATAACAAAAACAAAAGTAAATAGATGGGACCTAATTAAACTAAAAAGCTTCTGCACAGAAAAAAAAAGAAAAAAAATCAACAGAGTAAATAGGCAACCCACAGAATGAGAGTTAATATTCACAAACTATGCATCCAACAAAGGACTAACATCCAGAATCCCCAAAGAACTCAAACAAATCAGCAAGAAATATAAAAACACAAATAATCACTACAGAAAGTGAGCAAATGACCTGAATAGACAATTCTCAAAAGAAGATATACAAATAGTCAATGAATATATGAAAAATGTTCAGCATCACTAATTATCAGGGAAATACAAATTAAAACCACAATAAGATACCACCTTACTCCTGCAAGAATGGCCATAATTTATATATATATATATATATATATATATATATATATATATATATATATATATTTATATAAAGAGATGTTGGCATGGATGTAATTAAAAGGGAACACTTCTGCACTGCTGGTGGGAATACAAATTAGTAAGTGCGTGTGGAGATTTCTTAAAGAACTAAAAGTAAAACTACCATTTGATCCAGAAATCCCACTACTGAGTATATACCCAGAGGAAAAGAAGTCATGTGAAAAGACACTTGCACACATATGTTTATAGCAGCACAATTCGCAATTGCAAAAGTATGGAACCAGCTTACATGATCATCAACAAACGAGTAGATAAAGAAAATGTGGTGCCTTGATGCGGTGGCTCATGCCTGTCGTCCCAGCACTTTGGGAGACCAAGGTGGGTGTATCACGAGGTCAGGGGATCGAGACCATCCTGGCCAGCATGGTAAAGCCCCATCTCTAGAAAAATAAAAAAACTAGCTGGGTGTGGCCGTGCATGCCTGTAGTCCCAGCTACTCAGGAGACTGAGGCAGGAGAATTGCTTGAACCTGGAAGATGGAGGTTGCAGTGAGGTGAAATTGCACCACTGCACTCCAGCCCGGCAACAGAGCAAGACTGTCTCAAAAAAAAAAAAAAAAGAAAGAAAGAAATAAAGTTAATGTGGTGTATATATATACCATCAGCCATAAAAAGAAATGAAATAATGACATTTGCAGTAATGTGAATAGAGTTTTAGACCATTATTCTAGGTGAAATAAGTCAGGAATGGAACACCAAACATTGTATGTTCTCTCTTACAAATGAGAGTTAAACTATGAGGACACAAAGGCATAAGAATGATATAATAGACTTTGGAGACGCTTGGGGAAGGGTGAAAGGAGGATGAGGGATAAAATACTAGACATTGAGTGCAGTGTGATGGGTGCACCAAAGTCTGAGAAATACCACTAAAGAATTTATGCATGTAACCAAACACCATCTGTTCCCCAAAAACTGTTGAAAATTTTTTAAATAATTAATTAAAAATTAAATTTTAAAAACTTACAGTAAACTACCCTGAACTGACTAACAAAGTAAAGTGGGAAAGTAAAGGAAGCTGACTGGAGTGGTGAAAGAAGTTGACATGGATTCTCAATTTGAAAAGCTCTACACATCTTAAAGGGCTAAAGCTGTTCCCAACTAATGGAAACACCAGCATATCTCTGAGATATTGTGGGTTCAGTTACAGACCACAGCAAAACAGCAATGTCGCAAATAAACTGAGTCACACAGTTTTTTTTTGGCTTTCCAGTGTATATTCCATTCACACCATATTACAGTCTATTAAGTATGCAATTACATTATGTCTAAAAAGATAATGTACATACCTTAATTTAAAATACCTTAATGCTCAAAAAAAAAAAAAAGCTAACAATCATCTGAGCCCTTCCAGAGTCATATCTTTTTGCAGGTGGAGCGTCTTGTCTAGTTGTGGATGGCCCTGACTGATCAGGGTGGTAATTGCTGAAAGCTGGAGTGACTGTGGCGATTTCCTTTTTTCTTTTTTCAGTCAGGGTCTCATTCTGTTGCCTAGGTCGGGGTGCAGTGGTGTGATTATGGCTCACTGCAGCCTTGAATTCCTGCCTTCAAGCGATCCACCTACCTCAGCCTCCCAAGTAGGTATGCATCACCATGCCAGGCTAACTTATTTTTAATTTTGCAGGGGATGAAGATGTGGTCTTGATATGTTGCCAAGGCTCGCAATTTTTAAAAATAGGCAACAAAGAAGTATGCTGCATCCATCAATTCTTCCTTTCATGAAAGATTTCTCTGTAGTATGTGATACTGTTTGATAGTATTTTATCAGTAGAATGTATTTCAAAATTGAATTATATCTTCTCAAACCCTGCCACTACTTTTTAGCAACTAAATATGTACCAGTCTAAATCCTTTGTTGTCATCAGCAATGTTCACAGCATCTTCACCAGAAGTAGACCCCATCTCAAGAAACTATTTCATTTGCTCATCCATAAGAAGCAACTGCTCATCCATTCAAGCTTGATCATGAGTTTGCAGCAATTCAGTCACACCTTCAGCTTCCACTTTTAATTCTAGCTCTCTTGCTATTTCCACTACATCTGTAGTGACTTTGTCTACTGAACTCTTGGGGCCTTCAAAGTCATCCATGAGGGTTGGAATCAACTTCTTCCAAATTTCTGCTCATGTTGAGATTTTTACCTCCTCTCACAAATCACAGAAGTCCTTAATGGTGTCTAGGATGGTGAATCCTTTCCAGAAAGTTTTTAATTTGCTTTTCTCAGATCCACCAGAGAAATTACTATCTGTGACCACTATAGCTTTACACAATATATTTTTTCAATAGTAATATTTGAAAGTAAAATTACTCCTTGATCCATTAGCTACAGAATGGATGTTGTGTGAGCAAGCATGAAAACAACATTTATCTCCTGTATTGCCCCATCAGAGTTCTGGAATTACCAACTGTATTTCAATGAGCAGTAGTATTTTGAAAGAAATCTTTTATTCTGAGCAGTGGGTCTCAACAGTAGGTTTAAAATATTCAATTAACCATGCTATAAGCAGATTTGTTGTTCTGTTGATAAAGCATAGGCAGAGAAGATTTAGAGAAATTCTAAAGAGCCTCAGTATTTTCCTAATGGTAAATAAGCTGGGCTTTAAAATTACTAGCTGTAGTAGGCCCTAACAAGAGAGTCAGCTTGTCCTTTGAAGCTTTGAAGCCAGACATTGACTTCCCCTTTCTAGCTATGAAAAGCCTAGAGGGCATCTTCTTCCAAAACAGGGCTGTTTCGTCTACATTGAAAATCTACTGTTTAGAGTAGTCACCTTCATTACTGGCCTCAGCTAAATCTTCTGAATAACTGGCTAAGGTTTCTCCATCAGCACTTCTGCTTCACTTTTCACTTTTATGTGTGGAGGTGGATTCTTTCCTTGAACCTCATAAACCAGCCTCTGCTAGCTTCAAACTCTTCTTCTGTAGCTTACTCACCTCTCTCAGCTTTCATATAATTGAAGAGAGTGAAAGCCTTGCTCTGGATTAGGCTTTGTCTTAAGAGGGTGTTGAAGCTGCTTTGATCTATCCAGACCACTCAGGCTTTGTCCATATCAGCAATAAGTCTGTTCTATTTTCTTATCATTCTTGCATTCACTGGAGGAGCCCTTTTCATTTTCTTCATGAGCTTTTCCTTTGCATTCTCAATGTGGCCCCAAACCTACCTTTCAGCCTATCTCAAGTTTTGACATGCCTCCCTCAATAGGATAATCATTTTTAGCTTTTCCTTTAAAGTGAGACATGCAATCTTCTACTCAAACACGTAGAATCCACTGTAAGGGTATTAATTGACCTAATTTCAATATTATTGTGTCTCAGAGAATAGAAAGGCCCAAGAAAAGGGAGAGAGGTGGGGACATGCCTGGTCGTTGGAAAGTCAGAACACACATAGCATTTATCAATTAAGTTCACTGTCTTTTATGGGTGTGATTTGAGGCACCTCGAAACAATCATAATAGTAACAGCAAATATCACTGATCACAGATCACCATAACAGATATAATAATAATGAAAAATTTGAAACGTTGTGAGAATTACCAAAATGTGATACAGATACAAAAAGAGAATACATGCTACTGGAAAAAAAAATATGGTGCTAACAGACTTGCTCTATGTAGGGTTGCTACAAACTTCCATTTGGTTAAAAAAGAAAAAGGTAGTCTCTGCAGCGTGCAATAAAGCAAAGTGCAATACAATGAGGCGTGCCCTTAGTTAACATTCACGCTTCCATTCACATAGTAAACTACTTCTGAAGAAACAAACAAAAGAGGTGGCAATTTGAGGAGAAAGTTATCACAAAGGTGAAGGTGTCATGACAAATGAGTCAAGGGCAGATGGGTGTTAATGAATTACCTAAATGCAAAAGCTGGAAGGACAAAAGTTGTACTTAGAAATTTATGCAGTCAATTAGAAGTAAAAAAAAAAAAAAAACAAAAACCATCTCAGAAACTTTAAGGCATGATTACAAACACTGAATATTTGAGAAAGAGACTAAAACTAAGGGATTAATTTTATGAATCTCTGCAGTTCAAGATTTCTGAAAAATAAGTATATTTGATTTTTTATATCAAACCACAAACCTTTCTCCACTACCCTTTCTACATTTCCTTTCTTCCTTTTCCCTAAAATCCCCAAAATCTTCATGCTGCTTTACTTCTCTACAGCAGGGGTCGTCAACCTGGGGAGCGTCCATAACCTGTTAGGAACCGGCTGCACAGCAGCAGGTGAGTTCCACCTGCTGTCAGATCAGCAGCAGCATTAGATTCACATATTGTGAATGAACCCTATTGTGAACTGTGTGTGTGAGGGATCTAGGTTGCACACTCCTTATGAGAAGCTAATGATAACTGTAATGCTCTTGAATAATCCTAAAACCATTTCCCCTGTCCGTGTGTGGAAACATTCCATGAAACCGGTCCATGGTGCCAAGAAGGTTGGGGACCACTGCTCTACAGGACATCCTGCTGACACCCAGAAAAGTTCCACAAAGTTTATTTTCCCTCTCCATCTCTCTCAATATAAGAACTTGATCTCACTAGATAGTAAGAGGGTAGTAGCATGTAAAAAAATGCTCTCTAAGCTAAGCTCCCTGTATGTGTCAGTACCTAGGAATGGTCTCCAGCATTGACAGCTACATGAAAATCAACAGAAAGAGTAAAACTGTCTTTCTAAGCAAGACCTCCCACTCTCATATAAGGCCACACAGACCCTTATGTGATAAGGTATGCCAGACGCTAAGGCAATCCTGAATATTTTGGCATCTAAATATGCTTCTTTAGGAAGCATGTGTTAGAAATTCATTTCTCTAAGCTTCTAACTTGATCACTTTGTAAAAATAAGTATTCTCCAAATGGCAGTTGTATTCACAGATGTAGGCCTGCACTATTTTCCTGGGGAAAATCCAAGAATCTGAAATTTCTCTACATTTTTAATGTTACTGAATATTTCCTGTAGTAGAAAGTTTCATTTGATGTATATAGATAAAATTTGGTTTTAATAAAAATAGGTATTACTCTATGTTATAGGGGAGAAATGGCTTTTCCTCAGCCATTGCAAGATGGATGGCTATCCTTCCTGTAACAAAAGAGAGATTAACAAGAAAGAAAGACAACAAATTGATTACCCAAAGATCTATGTGACATAGGAGCTGTCAGAAATGGAGTCCAAAACATCCAGGGAAAACTGTAGTTTTATGCTTTAGTTTGATGAACAGTGGTCAGTACGTATATGTGATTGGACAAAATTGGTATGGTATAATGGTAGCAAACCAGGAAGAACTTAGCAAGTTCTGTTTGTTCAGATTTTCTGTGTGTCTTTTTTTTTAGAGAGACAGAGTTTTACTCTCTTGCCCAGGCTGGAGTGCAGTGGCATGATCTCGGCTCACTGCAACCTCTGCTTCCCAGGTTCAAACGATTCTCCTGCCTCAGCCTCCTGAGTAGCTGAGATTACAGGCACCCACCATCTCGCCTAGCTAATTTTTTGTATTTTTAGTAGAAACAGGGTTTCACCATCTTGGCCAGGCTGGTCTTGAACTCCTGATCTCAAATGATCCGCCACATCATCCTTTCAAGATGCTGGGATTACAGGTGTGAGCCACCGCACCCGGCCTTTCTGTGTGTCTTTATGTCTTCATTCCTTTCCTCTAGGTATAGGGCAGGGCACGTGTCACCAGAGGATCTTCAGGGGAGAAGGAAGGGAGAATTCTTTTCATGCCCCCATGCAGAAAGGCAGAGGAGGTAAGTGACCTGCTCAGGCCAACACACCATACTAAGTCTTGACACTAGACTGCACGCATTGTGTTGTGCAAAGAGACAGGATAACCCCTAGTCACTCAGCTCATAAGTCATTGAACCAGACTTTCTGGGTCTTTGGATTCCTGCCCAGAGCACTTTACATACCTCTCACTGGTGCCCCTAGAGATGTTTTTGAGGGTGGTCAGGCAGAAACTCCAAAAGGCAAATCTCTTGAGGACTAAGATTTGTATACTCTCAGCTGTGGGAACACTGCCCGCTGTGTTGTCTGAGGACTCAGCCTATGCCCTCCCTCTGCTGTGTCTCATTGACAGCTTTTATTCCTCCTGGGGTCCCCTCTCATTACAAACTCCAAATAACTTCCAGGAGGTGGAACTGGACTAAGAAACTTGGGATCTTCTTTGTGCCTCTTCAAAACAAGGATTAAGGGCAAGGTTTAATTACCATCTTACATGCAAGTTTCATCCTACCTCAGCATGGCTTATACCTCTCTCCAACTTGTACTCTTTCCTTCAGGCAGGTCACATCACTCTACTCTGTAAACAGAGGCTTTATACTAATAAAACATACCAATCTCAAATAAATATGCACGAAAACTGCCACCATTCCACAACATCTGGTGCACACATCTGCCTTAAATTTCTCTTCTAGAAATTAGCATCAGAGCTCCTCTCTCCATTGCATTCTGACTTAATGACAGACTTGCAAATTATTAAGGAAACAAATTATGTAACACTTCAAGTAGCTAGTGTGACAGGATCTGAAACATTCTAGGCGTGTATGTATCTGTTTTACTTCATTTCTTCTTTGGAGAATAATTTCTATTGTGACTCCTTTAAGTTTTTGACAATTAATTAGATAGGAAACACATTTTCTGGAGTATCCTCAATTTTTAAACTAAGTTTCAGGAATAGGATCAGAAATACTGTCTTCTCTGGAAAAGATGCCATACGCCCCATGTGCTCTTGGCGACACTTGGACGCTTATGCTTTGACCCAGAGAATTTACTCTTTCCACTGTCTGCTTTGCCACAGCCTTTGAACAGAAGTAAGTCAAGCTCTGATTTCCTTGTTTTTATACATTAGGTCCAGGCTTTCAGGAAGCTCTGATAAAACACTAGAGAAAGCTCTCTGACAACCAAAATTATTCTGCCACCCAAAATAACATGTTCTCTGTCACCCCTTGCCACAATGCAGTTTTGTTAGGAGGAGGTTAAAGGGTGAGAGAGCAGGAGGGGCCGGGACCTTGGGAACGCTGAAATAAAAGCTATAATGTCTCTGGATTTGCTTATTTGATGGTAACCTTATCTGCCACTAGCTTCAAATTGGACATGCCATTTGAATAACATAATGACTAGTTACCAACCCACTCCAAACGCTGGTTCTTAGGAAGGCGTACTTTCTTTTTTTCTCTCTGCCCTTCAGCGTGTGTAGGTTTTCTTAAAGAAATGTCCAGTCTAGTGGCCCACCTTTAATCATCCATATGCCAATCATCCTCTCTGGGTCCTACCAGATGCCCCTGAAATAGACCACTGCCCGCAACCTGACAGGCTGGAGAGGCTGATGACTGTGGCAATTAGAAGAGGCTAATTAGCATACAAGAACGGTGGTAACCTTGCCTTTCCTGTGCAGTCACTGTGCAGAGTTTGCTCCAGAAATTTCTCCACAGCAATGTTACAGGCTGTTCTTTTCCACCCTCAGAGGTGAAAACAAAATAGAAACTAAAATTGGAGTGTGCAGAGCCATCTGGATCAGATGTGGCACAGACAAGAGGGCCTGGCAACTTTTCCAATCCTCGTCATGTAAAGAGAGCTACCAGAGCCCAGAAAGCAAGCTCTGTCAAAGTGGATAGAGGTGATAACGGTGATTCTACACTATAATTTCTCCATCAAAAAGACCTCCACTGAAAACCCCTAAAAGCCCTCAGCACTTCCCTTTTCCTGGTTCTATGTCATTTTATTGAACAAGTCACAGTGAAACTTCTTGTATATCTTTCTAGTAGGAGTTCTAGAGGAATCTCCCAGAAAATTTTGCTGTGCAAGTTCTTCTTCGAAAACTAGAAAAAGAACATCTAACAGCACAGTACTCCACTTCTGTGCTCCTGAAACCAATTTGATACTATGGGAAAAAATTACTCTTGGAAAGGTCTGAGTCCTAGATCAGCCTCTTCTAGCTGTGTGCTCTTAAGCTCAAGTCACTTGCTCCATCTGAATTTCAGTTCCCCAATCTCCAAAATGGGCATAATAATACTGATGCCTACCTTACTCAACACAATCAATCAATGAAATAAAGTAAGTAGAAGTACCCTATGCTACCAGTCACTCCATATGTAAGTTGGCCCCTATTGTTTTGAATGAAAATGTTTTATTTTTCTGATTGGAAAATTGTATTTGCTTATTCTAAAACTTTTCAGAAAATGTAGGAAAATAGAACAGGGTAGAATAGTTTCTCTTTCCAAAGGGATAACCACTACCAACATTGTGATATTTTCTTTTCCAGTCTTCCTTTAAGCACATACTCCCACTTTACAAAAATGGTGTCATACTATGCCAGTTGTTTGTGAAATGCAATTTTTATTTAATGTAATGGGAAAAAATGTAAGTTATTATTTTTACTATGAAAAGGAAAGTAACCCAGATGCAAATTGAAGATAGCACAAATATATCCAGCATATGGCATTTCCCCACTGTGTCAAAGTGAATTATTCATAAGCATTTGCCTGAAATATTCAACATTACTGAGCTATTCTAGAACAACAGGGTACCAATTCTGAAGCAGAGATTGCCACATGTTCAATAAAATCTGTTTTGTTTTCCTCCTGGGCATATGGCAAAGCTATATTTGCTAGATCCCTTGCATTTAGATGTGTTCATATGACTGAGTTTTAGCCAATAGAACATGAGTAGAAGAAATCTGTGTCAATCCCAGATGAAGTGGTGAGGAAGAGGCTGTGCCTTTGCTGTGGAATCTCTCATCCTCTCCTAATTGAATGAAAGGAGCCTATAAATCTGGGTCCTGGAGCAACCATGATGTAGACCACATGCCAAGCACACACAGGTCTCGACATAACTAAGAAATAAACGCCTACTAGGCTACTGAATCCCAGAAGTTTAGATTCCAACAGCTAGTTTTACTTGCCCTAACTAATGAAACTTGCAATATACTTCCAAGTAATGTGCATAGGTTGAAACTTGGAGTACATCCAGAACTTTCCTGACATGTGGGCAGTGCTGAAAATCATTGAGTGTTTTAATTTCAGAAATGCAGAGAACAAATCTCCTGTAGTCACTTACTTGCTACAAATAAGTCTCTCCCTATTCCCTTATTAAAAATTTCTAAATTGCTCTTCCTAGAGACAAAGCCTTCTTTCTATATGTCAAATTAAGACTAAAAATGTAAATATCCCTGAGAGAGATAACACATTCTTTCTACTCTAAGGTGTGAAAATGGATATTATTTCTACAGCTAAAATGCAGGGTGAGGTGAAAGCAAGCAGAGAAATAATAAGAATCCAAAAGGAAAGGGACAGTAGTACAGAGAAAAAAAGAAAACCTACCAAAATGAATTGTTTGAAGTTCAAATATTTCTTTTATTATTATTATTATACTTTAAATTCTAGGGTACATATGCAGAAGGTGCAGTTTTGTTACATAGATATACACATGTCATGATGGTTTGCTGCACCCATCAGCCCGTCACCTATATTAGGTATTTCTCCTAATGCTCTCCTTCTCCCAGCCCCCGTCCCCCTGACAGGCCCCAGTGGGTGATGTTCCCCTCCCTGTGTCCACACATTCTCACTGTTCAACTCCCACTTGCTAGTGAGAACATGCAGTGATTGGTTTTCTGTTCTTGTGTTAGTCTGCTGAGAATGATGGTTTCCAGCTTCATCCATGTCCCTACATAGGACAAAGTTCAAATATTTCAAAGTTTTGTCTGATATTGATCATATGAAGCATGTAAATTGAAGACATACTGCCTAGTTTAAAAACTAGTAAAGACTATAAATAAAAAAGGGTTAATGTCAGAAACTATGACGAGTATCCTAACGAGTTAGCCTGCCACGGTATTTTGTGGATGCCAGCAGAAGACACAAGCCTCCTAGATCAGAGACAAAAGACTATTCCCAGAGTCCAGCAAATGACATGAACTTCATATCTCTCTTGTTTCCCCTTGCATCCTAGAGACCATGGAGATTATGTGAAGATTATGCCTGGTCAATGCTCTATTCCCAGTGGGCTCTGTGTCCCAGCTGAGGAAGCCAGGACTTGAGAAACCCCAATATTTTATAGTGACTGTAAACAAACCTGAAAGACATTTTTGTCCTGGAAAATGACATTACTTTTGTTATACTAGACCAAGCTAGTACAACCTGCAACCCACAGGCCACATGTGGCCCAGGATGGCTTTGAATGCATCTCAATACAAATTCATAAGCTTTCTTAAAACACTATGAGATTTTTTTTTTTTTTTTTGAGACGGAGTTTCACTCATGTTACCCAGGCTAGAGTGCAATGGCGCGATCTCGGCTCACCGCAACCTCCGCCTCCTGGGTTCAGGCAATTCTCCTGCCTCAGCCTCCTGAGTAGCTGGGATTACAGGCACGCACCACCATGCCCAGCTAATTTTTTTTTGTATTTTTAGTAGAGACGGGGTTTCACCATGTTGACCAGGATGGTCTTGATCTCTTGACCTCATGATCCACCCGCCTCGGCCTCCCAAAGTGCTGGGATTACAGGCTTGAGCCACCGTGCCCAATTTTTTGCAACTTTTTTTTTTTTAGCTCATCAGCTATCATTAGTGTTAGTGTGTTTTATATGTGGCCCAAGACTAATTCTTATTCCAATGTGACCCCCGGAAGGCAAAAGATTGGGCAACCTTGTAGCTAGACAGTAAACACATTTTTCATATGCTCCAGAGAGGAACAATTCTATTTTTCAAGGGTGTTTGCTATATAACAATCTTTGGAAAGTTAGCCTAGATCAAAGTACATATTCTTTGAAGACATGCAGAATTGTGAGAGATATATGGAGTGTTGTCTCCAAATAGTTAATTTCAACACATACATTTAGTTGTTAGGTGGTTACCACTTCAAAACTGAAACACAGTCTAGTATGTTGATGGCTCTAAATAAAGATGTTTATATAACTACAAAAAGAGAAATTAAAATGTGCCATGGAGATAGAATATGATTAAAAGCAAAGTTTTGAAATGAGACACTCTTAAAATTGAGCTATATTTCCATCATTTACTACCTATGTGACTTCAGGAAAGTTGCTCAATTTCTTTCAATTTTAATTTTTTAATCTATAAATAGAAATAATACAAATTTCAAATATTAAAAGAATGATAAATAGTATCAAATAAAGCAGATCAGTACATAGAATGTAGTTAGGTCTCAGTATTTGGTGCAGATTACTATTACTTAATCTCTGAATAAGCCATATACAAATAATTCCTGAACACTTATCATTTGGTGTACATTGCATTAAAGACAGTGTTAATGATAATGGAAAAAGATATAAGAAACTCTTCATTCTCACAGAACAAATTACACCATAACGATGAAAACAAAAGTAGCACAGAAGAATTTCATGGATACAGTACCACATAGAATTGCTATAATACAGGTTCCCTGGAGATAAGAACCTTTTCTCTAGCTATTTAATAATATTCAGCACATACTAGTCTTTCAATAAAATTATTGAAAGGATATTGAATGAAATGACTAGAGAATGATTCCTTATTAAACTGTACATTGCTATGAACTAAAATAGCCAGGGAAGGCTTAGTGAAGAAAACGGGACCTGGGCTGTGTTCTCTGAAGTTTTCATGAAAAAGGAAATGTGAAAAATGACAGTATCTTTTCAGCCCACTATGGTAAACAGAGGACTTCTTGCAGCAAAAATGGTAGTTATCATTTTAGCAAGTCTTACCCATGCTCAGCTCAGCAGAGCAGGGCAGCATGCTGGCTGTACCACCTGCTTACAGGAGGACGGTGCTGTGGCTGCTGGAGAAGAAGAGAAGACACAGCAGGGAGGTCAGCTTGGATAAAGTCTGTGCCGGGCAGGGAGGGTGGATGGTGTCAGGAAGTTGTTTGGATGTGTACAATGAAGTAAGATTTCAGAGAAATTTTACCACCTTTATTGAGATATAACTTGCATACTATAAAATGCACCAACTTTTACTTTATAGAGTTAAAATATACTTTATACTTAGAGTATAACTTGTACAATTAATATTTCAAGTTTAAGTTTGGTGAGTTTTAGGAAATACATACAGATGTGTAGATACTCCCATAATCCAGTTTTAGAACATTTCTATCTACCCAAAAAAATATCCTAAGGCCTTTTTTTTTGCAGTCAGTCCTTGATTCCCACACCAGGCAAACGACTGATCTGTTTTCTGTTTCTACAGTTTTGCCTTTTCTCGATATTTTGCATAGATTCACGTAATATATGTTGTTTGCGAGTGGCTTCTTTTGTTTGCCATGGCATTTTTCAGGTTCTCCAATGTTGCCGCTTGTATCAATAGCTCATTCCTTTATATTACTTAGTAGTAGTATATTGTATGTCTACACCATATTTTATCAATTCACTAGTAGGTGACTGGATTATTTCCCATTTAGATAAAAATCTGTCATGTTTATCCCCAAAATTCAGATTTTTTGCCTCCAGATCAAAGGACACACCCCTCCTAGCAGCAAAGCTGATGACTTTGTGGTCAGCATCATCTTGAAAACCTTCCCTTTCCAGTTTAAGGACTGGGAGGTGAGAAGGCCTTCCCAGGCAAGGTCATCTGTGCTTTCCTGGAGGTCTATCAGTTTTTCAAAAAGAAATGTTTCAACTTTTCTGCCCTGGTCAATTTCCAGCTCCAGATTTTTTTTTTTTTTTTTTTTTTTTTTTTTTTTTTGACAGTTCTATCCATAGAATCACCAACCTCTTTATGCCACTTTAACTGGAAATTCCTTTCTTCTAAAGGATCTTGAAGGTCAAGATACAAAGTTTGATTCTCTGATGATCAATAGGAAACCATTGTACTGAGTTTCAGACTGCAACAATCTACACGTTACTTCAGAGATGTCCACACGGGGCATAATGTGCAGTCAGTTGTAGGGGAGCAATTTCAACCAGGAAATTTATCATGTTAATCGAATATGACAGGTTTGAAAATCCTTAAGTCAATTAGGGCTGGGTAGGTGGCTTATGCCTGTAATCTCAGCACTTTGGGAGGCCAAGAGAGATCACTGGAGGCCAGAAGCTCCAGACCAACCTGGACAACATAGTGAGACCCTATCTCTACCAATAAATAAATAAATAAATAAATAAATAAAATAAAAATAAAAATAAAAATTATCTGGATGCAGTGGCATGCACTTATAGTCCCAGCTACTTGGGAGGCTGAGGCAGGAGAGTAGTTTGAGCCCAGGTGGTTGAGATTACAGTGAGCTATGACTGCGCCACTGCACTCCAGCCTGGGTGACAGAGGGAGACTGTATCAAAAAAACAAATCAAAAGTTAATTGAATTAAATATAATGCAATTCAATTCCAAGTGTTTTTAATGTCAATTTCTCCTTCACGTGGCAATTTTTATGCTATATAATACATTCTTTTTGAGAATATGAGGGTGTTTCTTTTTTGCTCATTACACTGGTTCTGTGCATGTCCATACAGGTCAATGTTTGAAATTACTAACAGCATGCAATGATGTCCATTATCAGGAAATATCTTGAAGCTTTCTTTGGTCTGCAAGCATTTCTGTACACTCTGTCCTTTGTTTGGTACTCTCTTATGCTCACCTTTTCTCACCATGCTGAATGCTACCCGCCCTCCAATCACAGTTTGAAAATCACATCCTGTGTATTCAACGGAACTCTTTCATGACATCCTGAAGGCCTTTCTAGGCAGTTCCCAACCATATTAGAATTGTGTATCTGCACATCTATTTCCCTTATTAGATTTAATGTCTGTGACAGGAGGGCTCAGGGTGCATGGTTCACTATTATAATCCAAAGCTTAGTGGACCTTCGGAAACAGAATATGTGGTTGATCAATACATACAAAATTGTTTTAATGGAAAGTTGTATAGGATTGTTGTTCAAAGGATCAAATCCTCATGACTTTTGGCTAATTGCTTAACCTCTCTAAGCCTCAGTTCAATTTTGGAAAATAGTGATGATCATTATACATGTGGTGAAAATTAAAAGGAGAGATGCATTCAAAAGCTGTTAGCACAGTGCCCGGCATGTAACAAATGTTCAGTATGTGCTAGCCATTAATCAAGAACCAATTACAGTCATTGTTGGTGGCATGGGAAAAGAGCCTGCTGCTCAGCTCTGCTGTGAGGAGCATAGCTGACCACCACTCCTGACTTCTGGGTTCTCTGGATTTTCACCATGTTAATGCCAAAGCTCTCCACCCCCAACCCCAAGGCTTCTCCCAGTCAAGGACGAGCAGTGGGGGACTAGTACAGGGCCACTCCTGCCAGACAGGGGACTTCTTTCGAGGACTCTGATTCAGCCAAGTGGAACATGTCCCAAAACATGGTTTGATGCTCTTTCTGCCCTCTCCTCCACTGCCCTCCACCCCATTCCTTTCCTAAGTGTCAGACCAGATCTCTTCCTGCGCATTCCTACTCTTCCCATGCTCCCTCCTGCCATTTTTTCAATAAATGCCCTGCATGTCGGATCCCACCCTGCTGCCTCCTTTTCAGAAGATTCACACTAACACAGTTGGTTCCAGAGTTGGTCTTAAAAAACAGGGCTTGAAGAGAGAGCTTGGGGCTACCTCACTCACCGCCTAGCAGACAAGGTGGTTGCCATGCTGGGTGGGGTGGGGCACACATAGACTCTCACATGAACACTCACCCAATTGCTTTAGAGCTCTTTTTTGGTGACTTGGGAAAATGTTGTGGTGGAGGGGATGCCCTTTACAGGGCATGGTTCAGACACTTGAAAGATATGAGGAACAATTGCTACTAGGATGGCCCAGCTGGCTGGTTATTGCTAAGTTGTATTGAGACTTCAGCCGAATCATAATGAGAAACAGAGGGCCAGGAACAAACAATTAAAAACAAGAGTGAGAGCCAGAGGGCCTTTTTGGTCTCTTTCAAAGAGCCCATTATCTCCTGGGGTGAGAGATCTGATTCAGCTCAGAAGCAGGCTCACTTGACAGAGACACAGAGCTCCAGAGAAATTTATATGCTCAGCCAAGGCAGTCTGTGTTACTAAGTTTGGAGCCTTGGTTGAGAAAACCTGGCACCCTGAAACATGGGATATGACATTCAGACAGGTGTTCCTTGGGAGTTTGGCTCTGCAGACCTTAACCCTCAGGGCTTGCAGACATGACCTACCCTTCTCTTCTAGCGACTAGCACTTCCTCTATGCCAGACAATGATGCAGAGCCCCACAAAGGTGTCTCAAGAACTGCTCTCGCTTCTTCTCCCAGGTGCCAGGCTGATGATAGAATTAAAACCCAGCATATGCTGGGCCTGAGAAGGAAGGAAAGAGATTGTATACTGAAGGGACTGCAAAAAATCAACTTGCATGTAGCAGCAATTGCTAAGGCAATGTCCTTGGGAATGGATTTTTGAGTGCACTGGATGAAGGGGTCTGGGGAGAGGCCATGTGTATTACTAAAATGGCAGTGATAGTTCTGCTCTGATGCAATGGCTGTGAGTAGGAGAGGCTTCCACAGGGCTGGGTTTCTTAATACCCATGTGCTCATGGGGTTTAGGCAGCGTGGACCATGTTGTGGTGCTTACCCATCAGAAGCTGGGAAGCTGGACCTCATCTAACAACTGGAAAATTCAGAGGGGTGGTCAGTATGGATTGACTCACAAGGAGGTATGGAGATGGTGAATAGAGCTCAGCATCCCTAGAGGCAAAACACTCTGGCAGTCAACAGGGAAGATGCATATCTCTGTAGCCAGGCAAAGGCAAGAATCACACTGCAAGAGGATGAGGGCAGTTGCCCCAATAAAATATCATAATCCCTTGTTCAGATCCAGAATACACTGACTAGATGGGAGGAATTTGCAAAACTGTAGCCAGTATACATTCAAATGTTTCCCCATTTTTTTCTTTCCTAAAGGGACTTATGGCCATTACTTTGGTGACTATACTAGGGAAAGAGAAATACTCAGACATACTGGAGACTACTGAACACCGAGCCTGAACTGGTAATGATTCCCGCTAGTGCTCGACTTACAACCACGATCGGGTCAGCGGACCGGTCGTAACACGATTTGGTCGTAAGTTGAGTAGGCTATATGTACAGTTGCAATGGTGCACGCGGAGATGGTAGTGCTGCCGGAAGCTGGTCCGCACTGTTGTACACCCAGCCGGGCAACGTTTGCGCTGCCGGACGCGGAGCAGTCGTGGCTAGCGATTGTGGTCGTAAAGTCGAATGGTCGTAAGTTGCATAGGTGGTAAGTCGATCAATACCTGGTACTTTGAAATCCAAAGCATCATCAGAAACCTCAAAATAAAAGAGAGGCTGAACCACCAGGTAGTAACAAAATGACTCAACCCGTTATTAGCTAAACTTTGTCCTCATCATGATACACATGTGGAGTGGCCACAGCGACAGAGATGGAGGCTACAAATAGGGCCCAAAGCATTAATTTCTACTTATCTAGGCTGATCTAACGGTTGTTGCCTCTGAAGGTTCAGCCTGTCAGCCACAGACACTAGTGCTCTGCTCTGACATGGCTCTCTTCCTTGAGAAGACCAATCAGAATTTGGTGTCAAATTGACTACATGTGTCCCTTTCTATCTTGGAAAAGCCAGTTATTTATTCTGATAGGAATATATCCCTATTCTGGTGTTAATTTTGCAAAGCCTGTTTGCAGAGCCTCAGTTAGCACCTGTAACTAAGTTACAGTTCACTCCTGTAACTGGAACTTACAGAGCGTCTGATCCCAGAGGCATGGATCTCACACACAACACAACTAGCCAGGGCTCCCACTTTATAGGGAAGGAGATGAGATGAGTGAGTGCATCTGTAACCATGAGATCCGCTGCTTCTGTTGCATACCGCATCATTCAGAAGCAGTCAGCCTCAAAGCATGCTGGAATGGTATCAAAAGACACAAATAAAGCACAGCTTAGAGGCAACATTGTAGATGGATGGGGTATGCATTGAATCAAAGACCTCTATATGGCATTGTCCTCAGTAGAAAGGCTATATTAACCTGGAAATCACAAGGTGGAATATGGAATGGCCCCACTTACTATCAATTTAGGTAACCCACTGGGGAATTTGGAGTTTCTCATCTCTTCATCTCTGGGCTCTGCAGTACTGGAGGTCCTGGTTGCCAAAGGGGGAGTTTTCTTTCCAGAAGACACAGTTGGGTCCCATGGAACCACAAGCTAAAGCTGCCGCCAAAGCATGTTGGACTCCTCTTGTCCATGGTCCAAGAGGCAAGAATCAGTGTCACCATCTTGGCAGAGGTAAATGATCCTGATTGGTAGTAATTGTTGCAGCCACCTTTAAACAGTGAGGGCAAGAAGGGATACCTGTAGGAACCAGGTAATCTACTCGGGCCCCTCTTATCACTCTCTTGTTCCTTGTTACTGTTAAGGACACATGATGCAGCCTCAGCCTGAGGAGTGCCCAAGACTCAGACCTCCCAGGAATGACAAGTAATATCTAAGGGTGTGGGGAATTTAGAATGAAAAACAGACAAGGCCAAGCATGAGGACCAGCTGAGACGCTTAGATTGACTGCATCAGCACGAGCTGAAGTTTGTCCCACCGATCTCTGCTTCCAAGTTGCCTCTCAGGAAGAGCGGCCAATGAGAACAATGGAGGAGCTGCCGGCGAACCTGCGTGGAGAAGTAGATCTGCGCAGCTCAAAGAGATCACTTCGATGGCTGTGAGACTGCACTGCTCAGCTCTCTTACCGCAGGGAACACAGTTGATTGACAAACCCAGCTACTGGCGCCCTGGATATACCACCACATGCATGCTGAGGCTACACTACCCAGCTGCTCCCAGCCAGATGGTGAGTGTGGTAAGGGCATTAGTGCAGGCCCGTCTCTCAGAGATGAAAGGCTTTGGCTCAGGGCCTCTCTGTCAGCCTGATGAAAACTTCCTTAGAACTGCACTGAAGTCTGAGATTCTTCCTAGCACAATCCTTCCTTGCACCTCTCCTTTCTCATATGTGAAACATTTATTGGTCTGAAGGCTCTCTTTACGCACTCCTGCTTTCTTCTTTGTATGCTTCATAGGCATTTCTCCAATAACCTTTTGCATATATAACTCAGTGTTGATATCTCAGTCCAAGTTGGGATCGGGCATTCACTCCTCAGTGTGAAATAATTTCTGAGTTTCCTATAGGTAGGTCTTGACAAGGAAAAAGCAAAACCAGAATTGGTTCCCTCATGTTGGACAAGTAGTGGAAAGGCACAAAGTGAAGTTTGAGACGTTGAAATTAAGTCTGGAAAACTTCACAGTTCTGTTCTAGTTGGGGTCTTGCATTTTCTTGAGAGCTGCTGATGAGCAGTCTAAAGGCAATCATTTTCTAGACAGCAGGTTGTTTGGGTTTTTGGTTTCATGCACATTAACGATAGAAAATACAGCCCCTTGCTACTAATAGTGTGAGCCCACATCAGCATTGCAGTCACCTGGAGGTTTGCCATAAATGTGCACCTGTGGCCCTATCTCAGACATACGAATCAAAACCTGCATTTAACAAGGCCCTCAGGAGACATGCAAACACATTGAGAAGCATGGTATGGCTCAGTGGATAAGACAACCGTCTGAAAATTGGCTTAGATTTCTGTCTCTGCCACTTACTGAAAAATTACCTAATATCTTTGCACTTTAGCCTCAGAATCTGTTGCATAGAGGTAACTCCTGCCTATTTTTTCTCTTATTCCCAGTCTACATTTTTACTCCTTGTATTTTCCAGTCATAATCTTTCAATGTTTCTGATATGTTATCCTTCTTTAATCATTTGTACTCTTACTAGAAGCCTTTGCATAGGGGGAGAGAATATACATGCACATATATGTATCTAAATACATGTATTTAGATGTATTTGGATACATATGTATTCAGATACATAAATATATTTAGATGCAAGCATACACATCCAACTCTATTTCAATAAGATTGACAAAAGATTAAGATTGTCTAATAAATAGGGACTTTTTTTACTCTTTAAATGTTTCCTGCACATGCCAAACAGTCTGGGCCAATACCTAAATAAATAGCCAATTTGTATGTGCCAGGTTTAAGCAAAGTTTGTATTTTTATCAATCGGATTCTAAGTAATCACTACACTTTGCTTTTCTTTGAAGAGCTAAAATGACTAACTGATAATAGATACAAATCATTCTCCCTACAGTAACCCAAACATCATGCCTCAGTTTCCTTTTCACAAAATGAAGCCTTGCTCTAACTTATCTCTATGGGCTCTTCCAACTACAACATTCTATGATTCTAATTCAAAGAGTCATCAGACCAAAACATTTGTTATTAAGTATTTAAGGCAAAGAAACATGATTCAATGTGTCTTCCTCAGGTCTTGCCTTACATAGATCCAACTGAAAAGCAGACATGACCCGAGCAGCCTGCCAAATTCTCATTTCATTGCAACAAAACCCAGTCTCTCAGAAATTCCAGGACAATCTGCACAAATGCTTTTAAGTAAGATCTTTGAAATTTTAATCCCAAGCCTCATTTCAACTCAATTATTTATCTCACTGCAAATGTCTAACATCTCTATCAATTTTCCAAAGATAAATATGCATGAGGTTTGGACCCCAAAATTAAACTCTTGGCTTTTGAGGTTGATTTTTAAATGAAGCTAGAGAGCAAATTCAGATGCTGAATAGAAATTTACAAGAATGTGTAATTGACTTACTTTACACTCCTATACAAGAGAAAAAGCTTTCTACACATATTCCTTTTCTTGTAAATTCAATGTAAGTTCCATAAATCTTGATGGAGGTGGTAAACTAAATTCCGATTCACTGTTTGGTCTTGAATTAATCACACAAATTTTCAAATTTAAGGAATAAGTAATACTTTAGGGATTGCATCAACAGCTCCTAAACAGAAATAAATCGCTTTTCTCTTGAAAGGTCTACAGCAATTTGTTTAGAACAACAGACATTTAACTCTCAAGATATTTTGCCATTTCAGTCAAGATTTAAGATTTATGGTTACAATAACATTATGTCATATTTAAATATTTGTTACTAAATTCTCATTTCCTGCCTGCTTGTTTACAGGTTTACAAAAACTCAGCAGGCTCATCAGGTTTATGGACAGTAAGGAGTGGATCACTTTTGATAAAGTAACAGCAACAGCTAACCTTTACTTATAACTCATTATGCACCTGAGGTGCCCAAAAGGCTTTCCTTGTAGTAACACATTTAATCCTTACAACTGCCTTTTACCGGCAAGGAAAGCAAGAGACAGAAAGAAAGAAAGACCTTGCACAAGGTCACATGGGTGGTGATTAGCAGTGACATTTGCAATCCGGACTATCTGACTTCACAGTCTATGCCCTTAACTGTGACACTGTTGCCCTATCCAACCCCAAATCCAACGCATATTAGATTAAATGAGATTATGTTTTATCCTAATGTATTATCTTCTACCAATAGATTAACAAATTTTCCTGCTTATTTCATGCATTATGTAATGTTTGCATGATGGTGGTACAGATAGTAGGATTGTGGAATAGTAATATAATTGAGGTTTATTGGGCTCAGGAACCCCTGTTGTCTTCCCTGACTCTAAAGACTTAACCTCAGTTTAATTATTGGGCATACATGAGTAAGAAATAAAACAGTAAAAAAAGAAAATAAATCATCAAAACAGCCCCATTTGCTGGCTCTATTTCATAATAAATATTGGTGGTCAGAGGTTCCCTTGTCAATGTTCTTCTCCCTCAAGAGTTGGAAATTCAAATGTATCAGTACCATGCTGCTTTGGTTACTATATTCCTGTAGGATAGTTTGAAGACAGGTAACCTGATGCCTCCAGCTTTGTTCTTTTTGCTTAGGATCACCTTAGCTATTTGGCTGTTTTTTGGTTCCATATGAATTTTAAAATAGTTTATTTCTAGTTCTGTGAAGAATCTCAATGGTAGTTTAATAGGAATAGCATTGAATATATAAATTGCTTTGTGCGATATCACCGTTTTCACAACATTGATTCTTCCCATCCATGAGCATGGAATGCTGTTCCGTTTGTTTGGGTTATCTCTGATTTCTCTGAGCCATGTTTTGTAGTTCTTCTTGTAGAGATCTTTCAGCTACCTGATTAACTGTACTCCTAGGTATTTTATTTGTTTGTGGCTATTGTGAATGGAATTGCATTTCTGATTTGGCACTCAGCTTGTCTGTTGTTGGTGTATAGGAACGTTAGTGATTTCTGCACACTGACTTTGTATCCTGAGACTTTGCTGAAGTCGTTTATCAGCTTAAGAAGTTTTGGGCTGAGACTATGGGGTTTCCTATATATAGGATCATGTCATATGAAAACAGGGATAGTTTGACTTCCACTTTTTCTATTTGGATGCTCTTTATTTCCTTCTCTTGCCTGATTGATCTGGCCAGGACTTCCAATACTATAATCCATGACACCAGTTTACCTACATAACAAACTTGCACATGTACCCTTGAACTTTAATAAAAGTTTTTTAAAAAGAAGAAAAAAAAAGAAAACTCAAATGCCTGGAGCCTGGAAAAATTGAAACAACTGGGAAAAGCCAGCAACACTGGTGGGATGGAAAGTGCTCAACTGCAGAGCACGGACCAATCTGCAGGGGGTGCCACTCAACAACAGTCTGGCCTATGGTGGCCATGAGAGAAGGGTAGCCCAGTATCATTTACTCCTCTGATGTGTCCAGAGAAGTCAGAAATACTGCATTTTTTCTTTCTTTCTTTATTACTTCATGTCCCGGATGCATGTGCAGAATGTGCAAGTTTGTTATAGTTATACATGTGCCATGGTGGTTTTCTGTACCTATCAACCTGTCATCTAGGTTTTAAGCCCTGCATGTAATAGGTATTTGGCCTAATGCTCTCCCTCCCCTTGCTCCCCACCCACTGACAGGCCCTGATGTGTGTTGTTCCTTTCCCTGTGTCCATGTGTTCTCATTGTTCAACTCTACTTACGAGTGAGAACATGTGGTGTTTGTTTTTCTGTTCCTGTGTTAGTTTGCTGAGAATGATGGCTTCCAGCTTAATCCATGTGCATGCAAAGGACATGAACTCATTCTTTTTTATGACTGCATCGTATTCTATTGTATATATGTGTCACATTTTCTTTACCCAGTCTATCATTGATGGGCATTTGGGTTGGTTCCAAATCTTTACTATTGTAAATAGTCCTGTAACAAACATGCATATGCATGTGTCTTTATAGTAGAATTAATTATAATCATTCTGGGTGTATACCCAGTAATGGTATTGCTGGGTCAAATAGTATTTCTGGTTCTAGATCCTTGATGATTTGCCACACTGTCTTCCACAATCACTAAACTAATTTACACTCCCACCAATGGTGTAAAAGTGTTCCTATTTCTCCACAGCCTTGACAGCATCTATTGTTTCCTGACATTTTAATAAACGCCATTCTGGCTGGCATAAGATGGTATCTCATTGTGAGGGAATGTATTCTCTCACCAGGTCCACGAGGGGGCGTAGTTTCAAGAGCAAGAGCTCCCCAGCACCACACCTTCCCCCGGAACCACCTCTCCATCCAAGATCTTAGAGGTCTTTGTTTAAACTTTCGCACCCAAGGGAAAATAATCAAAGTCAATCACTCCAGCGAAAGTTTGGGGGAACTCCTTTCATAGACCTGGAAACTTAAATGGGTTAGGAATTTCTCCCAGGTTAAAAGTCTCTGTCCCCCACATCTGGGTGGACTCCATGTCTGAATGCCCCTCCGTGGCCTCGTGGAAGCTGCTCTTTCTCTTTTCTATTTCTTTCTCCTTTTTCTCTCTTGCTGCCTAAATAAATCACTTTCTGCAAAACTCTTTGTGGTCCAAAGTTTACTTAAGCCCTCACTGAGCCCTGCGTGGTCCCCTCTCCCATTCTTGGGTGAGTGAGGGACCAAGGGCCTGGAAGAACACATCCTCTTGGGGTAGCAGAACCTCCCCCAGGACCCAGAATCCAGTCACAATTGTGGTTTTGATTTGCAAGAAATATTGAATCTTAAAAGTTAGCAATAAATTTAAAAACCAAATATAAAGCATTGCAAAGGCTGAAGACTCCTTGTAGGCAGGTAGATGACCCTTCTAGACTGGATGCTACCTTGGTCTTCGGCTTGTTGCTACCTTGGTCTTCGGCTTGGTGTTGCCTTAGCGTCTCTGGTCTCTACTTTCTCACTAGATGACACCATCTGTCTCCTTGACTTCAAAGCCCATCTAATGTTTATAACTTCCAAACCTACACCTGATCTTACTCCTGTGCCCCAGATTTCAAACTCTAAACATCTGTTCGGCAAATCCTTGCTCAGAGGAACCTCACACTCAACGAGTTGATGACAATCTCCCTCTCTGTAAATCTTCACTTGAAATGATTTCTACCTTGGTTAATGCAATCACTTCTATGAAATCACCCAATGTTCTTTGACTCCTCATTTTTTTAAACCTCATAAACATTATTGATAAGTAAGTCCAATTGAATCTACCTCAAAACATTTCTAAAATCTGTCCAAAAATTGCCCCAAAGCCTGCTAGTTAAGTAAACTAAGAGTTTTCCAAATTTTTAAAGCTACAATATAAAAAGCTTTACAAAATTTTACTTAAATTGTACTTCAAAGCCCAATTGCAATAGATGTAAATAGATCTTGTCATGTGGAAGCCTGATTGGAGGCCCAGACTCCCACCCACTCACCCTCATTGTCCTTTGAAGTAGCCCATGAGACATCTCTAAGGGACTCACAACATTCCCCAAACACAGTTTAGAAACCAGCCAGAAACATAAGCCTCTGAACTGGCTTCCCCACCACCACTCTTCCCATCTGCTGTACTGCTACAAAAATTCTCTCTCTAAAATATAGATGTGGTCATATTTCTATTTAAAAAGCTTTGGTGGTACACGGCTAACATAGAATAAATCCAAACTTCTTAACATGAATTTATACACTTTACAACCCAAGTATATAGCCAGTCAGTAATTACACCTCAGTTCGCTCTACAGCCACACTGGCTTTTTCATGATCTACTCTGTTGCTTCTTGCTTGGATCATACTAGTACTTTGGCTAGTAAAAATTTGGCCTGGGTTTAAAATGGTACCTGAGATATAAGTCTGCAATGCTACTTGCTTTTCTAATTTCCCTACTGGCTATCCAAATGTAATAATTACCTATCAAGGGCAAGATCATTCAGACTGAAGGAAGATTACAGTTGCTTCTATAACAGACGTGAGGTATATATGCTTGGTCTCCAATCATTGGATCACCTTTAGAGAGTGGCATTCATCAGGATGTTTGGTGGGCATCCAATATCCACCTTGCTCATTAAATTGAACAATCCTTATTATCGATCATCATAATAAGGCAGTATTATATAGCTTGCGGCAAACCAGGGCACTTCTGGTTATCATACATACACGATTCATTTTCAAAGACACAATCAACAAAGCATCTTTTCTGTGCCCTGTATAATTAAGGCTGTATGAAAAAACAAGGCAGTTTCTATGGTTTAAAAAAAAATGTAATGTAGTTAAGGAAACAGGACTATAATTCCAAACTGTTTATGAACAGCATAAAGAAAAATGCAATTAAGTAATTAAATATTACAGATGATTAATGCTAAATGAATTTAAGAGTAGGTATATAGCACTGTGTTCTAGAGTTCTTATAATAAACCTTATGAAGCAGATTCTTTTAAGCTGGGGCTTTGACGGCAGGGAAGATTTATAGAAGAGGAGATAAAGGTGCGTAAGGCCAAAGCAATAACATAAGCAAAGGTGTAGGATTAAAAACAACCTGGCTTGTAACTGCACCAGAAAGAGAAGACTGGACTAGAATGTTGCGTAATTGAACATCCTTCAAATCCAAAGAGTTTCATGTTTTTATAATAGGTTTCACAACACCATTGAAGGTTACGTTGTATGTATTGGGTGCAGATGTTCCTGGAGAAGCAACATGAAGGTGAAATTTAAGGAAGAGCCATCTTGTCCACTGGTAGACTATGCAAGATGGATTATAGAAAGGAGACTGGAGACAGAGAATCTGGTTCAAAAAGCAGAACACCTGTGCAGTAATTAAGGTAAAATTGATGTAAGCCTGGACCAGAGTGGCACCCATGGTGCCTTGGAGAGAAGATGCCTCATTGTGAAGAAAGAACCAATTGGGCTTTTGAGAATCTGTGTTTTATCAATAAAAGAAAGAGTGATACTAAATGAACACAGGATTTTAGGGTGGCATTGTTTTAACAGACACAGAAGCCAAATTGAGTGATGAATAAAAAGTTCCTTTTCTTTTTTAAAAAGTTAAATTTTAAGATTAACCTGGTTTCTCCAGGAAACAGAGCCTGGGGCAGTTATTAAAGTGCTGATGCATTATTGGGGCAGGGACGAAAATACAACAAAGCAAGTAAGAAAGGATGTTTAGTGAGGCAGCGATTCCTTCCTGTACTGGCTGCAATCTCACAAGGAGCCAAGGAGAGGCACAGCAGGGGTCTTTTCGGGTATGTTCACTCAGCTCACAGGACTTGTCCTCAGGCTGCAAGAAAGAACCTTGCTCCAGATGGCTCTGTGGGGGAGAGGAGGAAGGAAAATCAATCTGCCTGTCTCCCTTCACATTCCTATTTCTCATTAGTCAAAAAATCACTCCAAAGGGCATCAACTACCCTCATCATCTGGCTCTTAGGTAGGAGCTTAGGATGCCAAAAGCCATAACCTTCAGTGTGGGGTCCCATCTAAAATATGATAGGGTGTAGGGAGTCTGCAACTTCAGACATATAGCTGGTCAGCCAGTAGTGGCAGCCAAGAGGAGGGACTGGCACCCCTGGGGAAAGAAACAAGTGGCGGTGGTGTCCTGTAAGTGGGTGGCGCCTTTGCAAAAAAGGTCACATCATATGGGCTGTGAGATAGTATATATATCACATATCACATATCATATATCTGATATGATAAATAGTTCATCCACATGGAATTAACTTGCAAAGTTTGGACATATGGGATAAAAGCCTGCAGAAAACCTTGTAACCAAAGATACTGGGTCAAAGTTTATAATTTAGCCCCCATAAAGTAATAATTAGAAATTGAAACAAAGGGTGAGCACTGGGAAAAGAGAACACAAAGACGGGAGGGAAAAGATGAGAACCTAACACCGAGAGCACAGAGAAAAGCAAGGAAAGAAGAGAAATATGGTATAGTCGCATTAAAAACGTCAGGAACAAAAGAAAATAATGAAATACAGTGCTTAGTCCATTCTAGCTGCTATAACAAAATTTCACATCATAGTCTGGGTGACTTATAAACAACAGAAATTTATTTCTCACAGTTCTAGAGGCTGGGAAGTCCAAGATAAAGGCACCTGCAGATTCAGTGTAAATGTCTGGAGAACGAGAGCTGTTTTCTGGTTTTTAGACAGCACCTTGTTACTGTATCCTCATATGGTAGCAAAAGGATAGCTCTCTGGGGCCTCTTTTATAAGAGCAGTAATCCCATTCATGAGGGCTCCACCCTTATGACCAGGAGAGTTATCTATGGAGAATCCTGAGAGGTCAATCCATAGAGAAAAAATTAAATCAAGATATCTCTTGTTGCGTACAGAAGGTGGGGTTGAAACTAAGGTGAGGACTGGGTTGAGGCTAGTCACAGAGAGGTGAACAGCATTAAATGGTGTCTTTGTTTGTTTGTACTGCTAGAACAGAACACCACAGACTGGGTCATTTATAGTGAACAAACATTTATTGGCTCACGGTTCTGGAAGCTTAGAAATCCAAAACTGAGGGTGAAGGTTTAATGAGGTCTTTCTTGCTGCATTATCCCATGGCAGAAGAACAAAGACAATATGAGAGTGCAAGAGGTGAAACTTGCAGCCTAAAGCCCTTTCATAATCAGAATTAATCCATTCATGTAGCTGGAGCCCTCAAGACCTAAATCTCCCATTAGTCCTCACTTCCCAGCACCATTCCATTGGGTATTACATTTCCAACACACGCTTTTAGTGGGATGCATTCAAACCACAGCGAACAATGAGCTTGAGACCCAAACTGCCTGGGCCCCAAATCAAGCTCCACTATTTCCTTGCTGTAACCATGGCAAGTTACTTGGAAACTCCAGTTCTTAATTCTCTCACTTGGAAAACAGGTATAATAATAGAATCTATCCCATAGGATATAGTGATTAAAATGGGGTGTAAATGATATACTGTATTTAGCAGAGTGCCTAGCATGTAACAGTATTTGTTACACCATGTATTTACATGGATGTCTCAAATGTAACATATTTAAGACTGATTTAATGATACCTCCCACCAACTGATACACCTCTACCTAAATTAACGGCACCACTGTCATTCAGCAAGCCAGACACCTAGAAATCATACTTTGTACCTTATCCCTCATCTCCTACATCCAATTTGTCATCAATTTTACCTTCAAAGTATCCGTGTGAATCTATGCCCTCTGAGTACCTATACTCCTGTTACACTAATCCAAATTGCTGTTTTGCTTTAGCTCTGCTACAAAAATGGTTCATGAACTCAGGCACCTGCGCAACCACTTCGGCTTTTATCCAATCTCTTATTGAGTCCAGAGGCTCCCAGGCAGTGTCATGTATGAGACACAGATGCCCAAGTAACACAATACACAACCCAAAGTCGGCTTGTGGGTCCTAGAGAATGAGCCAGATGGAAACTTCAATAGATACAGTTCAAGACAAGCCCCAAATTTCTGTGTCAAATAGACTTGTATTTACTTCTGTCTGACATGTTATTTTATTGCCATCCAAGTAAACTGCCAGCTGACCATTCTAACAAATACACTTATGCATGCGCATTTCACTAACTAGAGCTTGAGTATTACGCTGTAAGTTTTTTTATGAATTCAATTTTAAATATATATTCTAGTGATTTATATTTCATTTTACTTACTATAAATACAGTATATAAAGAATGTGTTAATTATTTCTTTTCATCAAATCTCATCAAGATCCTCCTAAATCCCCTCATTTTGACCAGGGCATGGAAAAACTATTATCATTCTATATTTGTGCCATAACGTGGACAATTTAGGGAAATCAGAGTTCTTCTCTATAGTCAAAGTAGACTTAGACAAAGCAAATCTGATTATGTAGCTGCTCTGCATAAAAGCCTAATGCTTCATAGCACTCTCAGAATAAAGATCAAAATAAACAAAGTAGGCCCCAGGCCTTGGATGTTTGCCCTCACAATTCCCCTGGTTTTATCTTAGGCCACTCCTCTTCTCATTCTCTGCCTTTCAATTATCTTGACTTCTTTTATTTCCTTAAAGACATCATGCCTACTTAAGTCATAGAGACTTTATGTATGCAGATCTCTCTTTCTGAAATGAAAACGCCTCACCACACCCTGCGCAGTTACTCAATTAATTGTATTTCAACCTTTAGCTGTCTGCTCAAGGATAACGTCCTCAAGGAAGACTTCCCTATACTTTCCTCCTTCCCAGTACAATTCAGTACAGTACTTCTGTTAACCTGTCAAATAACACATAGATCTATGTTCTCCTATTGTATTCCCAACATATAACATAGTACTTGGCATTTTGTAGGAGCTCAATGAAAAACTTTTGAAAACTAGATTGAGGACAAATTGCTAGCAAGCCCTGGGTAAGGGCTCAGGTTGTGAACTGCGGCGGTTTTGCCCTGATTCAGAAAGGCTGCCTCCCCTAACATAGCTGTACCAAAGGCGGCACGTTTCATTCCTAAAGACTCACCAAGGAATGATTCCTTTGCTTAACTTTGTAAATGTGAAAAACTTTGAAGGGCTTTTCAGGGAATAGCAATCAATCATCATTAATCCTTCTAATATGACAAACTGTTTCATTTTTTCATAACAGCTTCTGTTCATTGTCAAAATATGTTCATATTTTACATAAACAGCACACATATATTTGTATGCTGCTTTTTTATTCAGTATAATGTTACATACATTTCATTAAATTACTACAAAGTCTTTATAGCAATCGTTGTCTATAACTACACAATTAGATCTTCCAAAATACTTACTTTTTTTTTTTTTTTGAGACAGTATCTCTTTTTGTTGACCAGGCTGGAGTGCAGTGGCTGGGTTCAAGCGATTCTCCTGCCTCAGCCTCCTGAGTAACTGGGATTACAGACGTGCACCAACCACACCTAGCTAATTTTTGTATTTTTTAGTAGAGATGGGGTTTTGCCACGTTGGCCAGGCTGGTCTCGAACTTTTGACCTCGAGCGATCTGCCCACCTTTGCCTCCCAAAGTGTTGGACTTACAGGCATGAGCCACTGTGCCTGGCCTAGATCTTCCGAAATACTTATCAAGAGAGTATAATATGCCAAGTACCATGAAAGCACAAGAAAGCAAAGATTCATTCAATTGATATGAAAAATATTGAACAAAGAAATCATATACAAATAGTAGAGAAAATGGTGTAAAGAGGAGCTGTTTCTTTTTTTGTCTGTTTTAATTCCAAGGGAAAGATACCTTTGTGTGCTCATGGAAATAATCTTGTAGAAAGAAAATTGATGAATTTGTATCGTGGTTTTGACAAGTTAGGATTACACAGTGTGGGGGTGGAAAAGGTACAATACCTTTCCTTCCCTTCAGAAGGGTCATGGCTGACACTCTTATAACAATGACAACAACAAAGACAGATTAAAAAGAGAAAAGCATAATACATTTATTTAATCAAAGTGTTACATGACACAGGGTCCTTCAGAAATGAAGACCTAAAGACTCAGAGAAAATGATTTTTATGCTTAGGTCCAATAAAGAATAGACAGTCATGTAAAAATGTGATTGGACAAAAATGGTGTGATATAATGAAAATATACCTAAGTGGGAAGGACAGCAAGGCCTGCCTGTTCAGATTCTTCTTGAATTCTATTTGCAGCATTTCTTTCTCCCAGGTTTAGAATAGAATCCCTTTGGAAATGAGGGTCTTATGATCTACTATCAGATAAAGTAGGCCAGAGAGTTTATGGCCAGCTTCTACACAGAAAGGAAGGTGTAAGGTTAGAGTAATGCAGTTCATCCTTGAATGACACAGGTTTGAACTGCAAGGGTCCATTTATATGTAGATGTTTTTCAGTAAATATATTAGAAATGTTTTCAAGATTTGTGGTAATTTGTAAAAACTCTCAGACAAACCATGTAGCTTTAGAAGTGTTAAAATAAGTAAGAAAAGGTTAGATATGTCATGAATGTATAAAATATATGCAGATACTAGTCTATTGTATCATTTACTACCATAAAATATAAGCAAATCTGTTACGTGAAGAAGTTAAATATACACTTACAGACCATACATGGTGCCATTTGCAGTCAACAGAAATGTAAGCACATATTAAGACACAGTATTGAATTATAACTGCATAAAATTAACTCTAGTACCTACTATTCTACTGAAATAGTTTTGTAGCCACCTCCTGTTGCTACTGCAGTGAGCTCAGGTGTTATATCTGCTTAAAATGCCCTGTGACACTAATCATCTCCACATGAGCAGTATTGCAGTAAAAAGTGTTCTCCAGCACCTCTTGAGTATTTTTCATCGTTTTCAGTGCAATATCATAAACCTGGAATAACATCATGGGACCCATACAAAGTGATGCTGGAAGTTGTCCCAAGAAGCAGAGAAAACTCATGACATTACAAGAAAAAGCTGAATTGCTTTATACATACGATAGATTGAGGTCTGCAGCTGCAGTTGTCTGCCATTTTAAGATAAATGAATCCAGCATAGGGATCAATGATGTGAAGCCGTCACTGCAGCTACACCTGCAGGTGCAAAAACCATATACTTTTTATGGAATAATGTTTAATCTCATGTTGAAAAGGCAGCTTTTATAAGGGTGCAGGATTTCTACAAGAAAAGCATACCTATAGATTGTAATATATTTTGATTAAAAGCAAAGTCATTATATGACAAGTTAAAGCAAAAAGAAGGCGAAAGACCTAAACCTGGAAGATTGAATGCCAGCAAAGGATGGTTTGATAATTTTAAAAAGACATTTAGCTTTAAGAAAATGTCAAAATTGCGAAGGAGCAGCAGATGAATTCCCATTGCCATTAAGGAAATCATTGAAGAGAAAGGATATCTGCCTGAACAGGTTTCTAATGCAGATGAAAGTGAATTTTTTTATTCTGAAAAAAAAAAAAAAAATGCCACAAAGAAGATTTAGTAGTAAGGAAGAGAAGCACACATCAGGATTTAAGGTGGTGGGGGATAGGCTAACTCTATTGTTTTGTGCAAATACAGTTGGGTTTATGATCAGCACTATGCTTTTCTATAAATCTGCTAACATCTGAGCCTTAAAAGGAAAAGATAAACGCCAGCTGCCAGTCTTTTCATTGTACAACAAGACCTGTATGAGGATAACCCTTTTTCTGCATTGTTTCCATCAGTGCATTTGTTCAGGAGGCTCACAGCAAATGAAGAAAAATACAAGAAACATTACTTAGTAAAAAATGCTAAAATAGAGGAATATAGGATGCCATGTAATCACAGAGGAAGGCTCTGATGTACCATATTTTACCAAATCATTATAGAATATAGCTATTAATTATGAATAATATCACAATAAACATATTGGTATACATAAAACACATGTTTAATTATATTCCTATAAATACAACAGAATTCTTTGATGTTTCACCTTATTAACTAATATGGATAGTTTTGTTCTATATCCACATATTTCTGAGAATGCTTAAAGTTTTGGGATTTTGTGTGACTTTTAATATTGTAGTCACATTATTTCTATAATAACTTTCTTTTATAGATCAAAGAGGTTTTTGGGGGATACTGGGGGTCTAGGGGTCAAGGGAAAGATTCCCTTTTGCCTTCTGAAGGTTCACTGCAAATAAATCAATAAAATAAATAAACTCACAAGAGGTGGATTAATTGGAGAAAAGGCATACAAATATTATTAGCAGGAACATGGAAGCCTTTAGAATGAAGAACCAGAGATTGAGGGGAAACTGCATTTTTATGCTTAGGTTCAACACAGTATAGGCAGCTGTGTAGAAGTATGATTGGACAGAAAGCGTATGCTAACAGACTGAGTTGGGGAGCCCAGCAAGACCTATCTATTTAGATTCTTCTTGGCTTCTCTGAGCATGCATTTCCTCCTTCTGGGGGTGGGGCAGGATCCTTCTGAAACTGGGGTCTCATAACCTATAGTCAAACAACGTAGGTCCAACAATTTCTTTACGACCAGTTTTTACACAGGGCAAAGTGAAAGTTAGATCAATATTTTTAGGTTCGTCCAGGCACGGGGTTTCATGCCTGTAATCCCAGCACTTCGGGAGGCCGAGGCAAGTGGATCACTTGAGGTCAGGAGTTTGAAAACAGCCTGGCCAACATGGTGAAACCCAGTCTCTACTAAAATATAAAAAATTAGCCAGGCATGATGGCGGGTGCCTGTAATCCCAGCTACCCTAGAGGCTGAGACAGGAGAATTGCTTGAACCTGGGAGGTGGAGGTTGCAGTGAGCTGAGATCATGCCACTGCACTCCAGCCTGGGTGACAGAGTGAGACTCCGTCTAAAAAAATAATTAATATAATAATAATAATATTTTTAGGCTGGCTTTAAGGAAAAGTGGCTTTAGTTTCTATGACTGCCTTGGGGTAGAGGGAGTCTAGTTTCTATGGCCAGCCTCCAGAGAGAATGAGATTGAGAGACAAGAGAGCAAAAGAATGTTAAACTTCTGCTTCTGAGGCTGCTTCTGAAGCTTCATATGGTGTTGTTGAGTTCCAACAGTCAAGCTCAGCATCATTCTGAATCAGAAATAATCACTGCATCTGCCACGCAGTCTTGAGGATGTTAATCAGCGACAGTTATCTCAAAAGCCATGGCTTTCCTCTCTGCATTCTGGCTTTATTAGGGAGCTCCCACAGATAAATAATACAAACTGTGTCATCCTAGTTTATATATATCTAAACTCCAGGTGTGAAAACTCTAAGATTTTTTGGCATACAGAAGAGACATAAGAGGGGATAATTCCTAGGCCAGGCACAGTGGCTCATACTTGTAATCCCAGCACTTTGGAAGACTGAGGTGGGTGGATCACCTGAGGTCAGGAGTTCAAGACCACCTTGGCCAACCTGGTGAAACCTCGTCTCTCCAAAACTACAGATATTAGCTGGGCATGATGACGGGTGCCTGTAATCCCAGCTACTCGGGAGGCTTAGGCAGAAGAATTGCTTGAACCCAGGAGGCAGAGATAGCAGTGAGCTGAGATCGTTCCATTGCACTCCAGCCTGGGCAACAGAGCAAGACTCCATCTCAAAAAA
>NW_016108075.1:169975-299494 GCF_001604975.1 Cebus imitator | reverse complement strand
ATATCCACTCAAGGTAACTTATTACATATATTTTTAATTATTTTCTATGGATTAGTTACTCTGGGATTATTGAATTAATCTCTTACCAACCAACACCTTAGCAACATATATGTCTACTGCAGTTTTACTACAACTTTGTCAATATTAAGTGCTATAAGTATATTTTTAACTTAATATTTTTAATGTATGTGGTTGAAAAATATTTTAGAGCAATTCATAAAGACTCTGCATAGTAAAATTACCATTTTATTTAAAAATCAACAAATGATTATGCTTTTCTTAAATTACTGAACATGTATACTTGAATTCTTAATCTTCAAATCACTTAAAAACAATCTTCTAGTGAAAAATGAAAAAAGCTCATATTCTTGTAGCAGAAAAGATCTACTTTTGAAAATATAGTGCATGTAGCATGTGTTTTTAAGACATTGCCAGTGAAGATCTTTTTCAATTCACTATATTGTTTAAAAATGATTTGCAAGTGATGAAAATCAGGGCACGTGAATCTGAGAATCATATGTGGTTAGAGTTGGTGGTATTCCTCACCATTGTGATGGCTTAGACCCATGAGACATTGAACCTTAATGGTGACAATGAATAAATAATATCCTTTCAAACCTCATCCATTCATTCACCATATATATACTTAAGCTCCAACCAGGAACAGAGCACTTGAGTCACAAATATCAACAGGACATGGCCTCAGAAGTAATGAGCTCACTATAATAGGAAACAAAAGTATTAGATCAAAGGAAAGGACAATGCCAGCTTTATATAAAGAGTCAAAATAACCACAGAAAGGAGGACAACTAACTCTGCTTATGGAAGAAGCGTATTAGTTCTCCCTTGTCGCTGTAGCAGATTAACATAGACAAACATGACCAAATCGCTTCCGATTATTACTAAGCATATATACTTGAATTCCTCATTTTCGAACCTGTTGAACTTTCTATGCAACCTCAACTTGTGGTTATACTTCATAGACCAGAGATGGAGAACAATGGTTTCTCTCCATTTACACACAGGAAAGAAGCAGCTTCCTTTCTCACTTCTCCAAAAAAGAGAGATAAATCTTTGTTTATTAGAGACAGGATGGAAAGTATCCTGGGTTCGAACCTTAACCTGTGGGAATATCAATAAAATCTCTACAAAATCCAGATGAGTCTTGACTTTTTTGACCTAGAAATGTCTTCAAGATCTGGGCTTCATCCCTTCTAATATGCAAATAGTGGGGAGATGGTACTTTAGATTTTTTGACACCTTGGAGACTTGGGGGTCTCATTTGATCTGTAACCATTCGGTTCTCTTAGGGAAATAAAAGTCGTGTTGTCTTTTTGGATAGAGTAGTTAACAAGACAAATGGCTACATACTCAAAGTATGTGAAGAATAAGTGTTTCTAGGGGAAGATAAGGCAAACAGTCCCCATCTTTTATAGTGTATGCATTTCTATGTCTCAAAACACCGGGATCTCTTAGAGGAGCACTGAAAAATTCAGGAAAACTTTATCCACCAGAATGCATAAATTGTTTTGATAAGCAAATAAATAAATAAATAAATAAATGAAAAATTAAAAAATAATAAAAAAAAGCTCTCTTGGGACATAGGGACATAAACAAGATAGCTGACTAGAAGCTTCTAGATCTCTTCACATATATACACACACAACAACAACAAATAAACAACTAAATTCTCACAAAAATAACTACTGGAGAGCTCCAGAGAACAGCAAGAAAGCAGCAGAAATTCTACAGAGCACAGAAATGAGAATGGCCACATGGGGAAGAGAAGGAAATAGCTTGCCTCTGCCACTCATTCCTTTAACCAGATTGTTAGAGCAGGCAGATAGCCAGAAACGAGCAGGCAAGGGGGCCCCTGGAGAAAGAAGTCCAGGAGATGATGCCCATTGACAGTTAACAAAGGAGGCAAACGCTCTACTGGTCACTTCCGGCCTTGTGGTTGGGCTCCTGTATCCCCAAAGGGGACTTATCAGGCCCTAGCAGGAGGTAACCATGGTAGAGACTTTCCCGTCTGACAAGCCTGCACATTCCTCCAGTAACTCACCTTAGAGTAGACTTTTGCTCATTATAATAGGAAAAAGCACACCCTGGGTGGAGAATTTAAATGCTAATGAGGCATGGGACTTGTGTCTCACTAACATGTACAACCACAGAGCATGTGTGCCCAAGAGGAATGTCCAAAACATGATTGCAAGTGACTCCCCTCATGCCCCTTCATGAATAATTATGGAGGATTCTCATAGAGTCCCCCAGCACTAGCTGCTGCTGGCTTATTCTCTTGAGCAGCCTGTTCTGTCTCTTCTTTCAGAGTGTATTGTCTCTTAGGTAAACACTGCTACTGTTTTTCCAGCTGGACCAGCACAGAGCTATTTTCCAGCCAAACAAGGCCAGAGCTGTTTTCCAGCTGGGTCAGCCCACTCTTCTCTTGGAGTGTACATTTATCTCCTTAATAAACCTTTTGCTTACATTATTAATTGTCTCTTGGCTGAATTCATTCTCCCAAGTTAGATAAGAACCAAGGATTCCTGCACTTCCCAGTAGCAGGATGAACTCAGGAGAGCAGGGAAAGGGTAAGAAAGAAGACTCCAGCAGCCCCCATTACTGCCATGAACACTGTTGTCTTCACTATTGGAAACTCTTGCAGTCCTGAATCCAACTGAAGGAGCTCCCCAGAGTTCACCTGCCTAGGCACCCTGCAGAAAAGGAGCAGACACCATTCCCCACCACCACCACCATTCCCTGTAATGCAATTGCACTGCACCATCTTGGAACCAGAGCCATTGCTAGAGTGCTTCCTGCTGTGGGGGTGTAGCCATCGCTCCACTCCTTCATGCTCCACTCCACTCCTGAGGCTTGTCACCACTGCAATATGCCCACCTGTCAATGTGCTATTTTATAGCCAAGCTCTGGCTATGCCCTACCCCAGGACCAAGCTACCACTGAGTTGCTGCACAACCCCAATTTCAGTCACTGGTGTATCTTCCATTCAGGGCCAAGTTAAAGTTGTGCAAGGACCTCACGGAAGGCTCCTGTACACCCCAGTGCCACAGGTGAAGCGAGACCCCAACCCATGGAGACCTTAGGCCTTTGGCACACCAGAGCTATTCACCTTGCACCAGCACCCCAGGTGAGGCAGTGCTGGAGAACCTCTGAGCCTTTAGGACACTGGAACACTTTTATCCTCCAGCACTACAGCTGATGTAACACCCCAGTCTCAAGGGGTCTGGAGGCTCTCTTGACCTATATAGCCACACTTTCTGGAGTTGGGGAGATGTGACACTTTACATCCTAGGGATACATAGCCTTGGCTGAGTTGTGCCACCCTATCCCCCAGGCCTAATAGCCACAGTGGTCCACCAACCTGGAACAGGATTAGCCCCTTTTCCCCTGCAGTCTAAGCTGCTGAGGTACCCCTTCTCTCTAGGGAGTGGAGTCATTGCCATGCTGTTTCTACCCTCCCAGAACCCAAGTCATGGCAGAGCCTTGCCATTCCTTGGTCCTTGCTGCTGCACTCAGCCTCACAGAGCCTGAGTTACTGTCACGTTCCACTATTCCAGGGTATAGTGTCACCACCACATGGTACTCATCTTGTGGATCTTGAGCTGACAATGTGCCCTATTAGTCTTGGATCTCAAATTGCTGCTGTGCTCTGCTCCCCAGGGTTCAACTTCCAGAGCTCCCTGTCTTCTCCAGAGCTGTGCTAGTATAGTGCCCTGCTCACTCCAGGGTCAGAATCACAGCTACATCCAAGCCCCATGAGCTAGATATGCCTCAGTGCAACAAATTTCAGCTTAGTAGAAAAACTGAATCCACTTGATTGACTCTGTGTCCCCACCCAAATCTTATCTTGAATTGTAATATCTACATGTTGAGGGAGGGACAAGGTGGGAGATGATTGAATCATGGGGGTTGGTTTCCTCCATGCTGTTCTCATGATAGTGAGGAAGTTCTCATAAGATCTGATGGTATAAAAGAAGCAGTTTCCCCTGCACTCTCCCTCTCTCTCCTGCCGCCATGTGAGGCATAACTTGCTTCTCCTTCACCTTTGGCCATGATTGTAAGTTTCCTAATGCCTTCCCAAACATGTGAAACTGAGTCAATTAATCCTCTTTCCTTTATAAATTACCCAGACTCACGTAATTCCTCATAGCAGTGTGACAATGGACAAATACACAACTCATGCCTTAGAAAGAACCTGCCTTGAATCCCATGTCTTATAATGGTATCACAAGACTCTGAGTCTGGGAACCCAGCTACACAGCTGCTCCAAGTACCTATCCCCTATATCCCAGTGCCGCTCTGGCTATCTGTGTGCTCTGTCAGATCCAACACCAAGAGGGAGCCCCTCAGCTGTGATGACCCACTGTGGGGAAGACAAGAATAGGAGGATCTAACCTTAATAGGTTAAAGCCATTTCCCTGATAACCTATAGAGCCACCATCACTGCCACAAACTCCTGCAATCTAGACCACAGGGACATTCACAGGAATCACTAATTATCACAACTGAAGAAGTTGCTGGTGACTACACCACTACAACCACAGGAAACCAGACCCACTGCACCCTGTCCAACCAGCACTCTCAGGCCCATCTTTAAATGAACATCTTCTCCTACAAAAGCTACTGTGTAAAGGTTGGAAGAGGTGACTACACCAGCAGCTGCACAAACATCAATGCAAAGACACAAGAAAAATGAAAAATCAAGAAAAAATGACTCCACCAAATGAGCACAATAATTCTCTAGTAAATGACATTCAAAAATGAAAAATTATGAATTACCTAAAAAAGAAAGAAGCTCAGCAAGATACAAGAGAATACAAACAGACAATTAAACCAAAAACAATTCATGATCTGAATGAGAAATTCAACAGAGATAGAAATCATTTAAAAAAAACAGAACATTTAATTTGGAGAAGAATTCAATCAGTGAAGTAAAAGGAATAGAGAGCTTCGATAGCAAGCTACATGAAGCAAAAAGAAAGAATCTGTGAACTTAAAGATAGGTCTTTTGAAATGAATCAGAGTCGGGAAAAGAATGAAAAAGAGTGAAGACAGCCTATGGGACTTATGGGACACCATTAGGTGAACAAAAAATAAAGTGGCAATCTACAAATTGGGGGAAAAAATTTCAAACTATGTATCTGATGAGGAGTTAATATCCAAAATTTAGAAATAATTCATACAGCTCAACAGTCAAAAAACAAATACCCCAATTAAAAATGGGAAAAACATCTTAATAGACTTTTTCCAAATAAGATGTATAAATCTCCAACAGGTATATGAAAATGCGCTCAACATCATTCATCATCAGGGAAATACAAATCTAAGCCACTATGAAATACTTCACATCCATTATAATGACTACTATAAAAATTTTAACAAATGTTGAGAGTGTGGAGCAAAGGGAACTCTTGTACACTGCTGGTGAGATTTTAGATTGGTAGAACTATTATGGAAAACAGTATAATGTTTCTTAAATAAATTAAAAAAAAAAAAAAAAACCTTCTGAATGACCCAGCGACTCCTCTTCTGGGCATATATCCAAAGGAAATGAAATCACCACCTGGTAAAGATATTTACACTCCCATGCTCACTACAGTATTATTCACAATAGGCAAAACAACTTAAGAGTTTGGTAACAGATAAATAAACAAAGAAATTGTGTGTGTGTGTATTGTGTGTCTACATATATAAATTGTATCCTCTGACATATATATATATATTTTTTCGTTTGTTCAGTATCAAATGTTTGCCTATGTAGTGGTGGGAACAGACTGTAAGAAGCACAATGGAGCTTCTTTTGGGTATGTAGCTATTCTATATCTTGATTTGTTTAATATTTTTAAGTCCTAAAAAAAGAATGAGATCTTTCCATTTGTCACAATGTGGGTGAGCTTGGAGGACATTATGCTAAGTGAAATAAGTCAGACATGAAAAGAAAAATATTGTATAATCTTACTTATATGTGGAACAAAAATATATATATACAGAGAAGGAACAAAACAGTGATTACCAGGGGTTGGAGGCGGAAGGGAAAATTGAGAGATATAAGTCAGAGGATACAATGCAGCACATACATAGAATGAACAAATATGGAGATCTACTGTACAACATGAGACTATAGGTAATATAGGTAATAAAATTATATTGCATTTAGGATTCAGGTTAAATGAATGATTCTAGCTGCTACTGACACATAAAAAATGTTAATTTAATTCAGTATAGTAATGTTTGACTATATATATCTGATAACATTACATTGTACACCTTAAATAGAAAAAAAACTCAATTTTCAAAAGGATAAACTATTGATACATGTGACAATATTATGAATGATGATAAATCTCAAAAACACTAGTTTTATAAAAGAGGCTATACATAAAAAAGCCCATGCTGCATAATTCCCTCATAAAGAACAGCCAAAACAAAACTATTGTGATGCAAGTCACAACAGTGTTTGTCTGTTAGTAGACACCTGTGCAGAAGTGGAGATAGACTGTAAGAAGCACTAGGGAGCTTTCTTTGGGCATGGGATTGTCCTATATCTTGATTCAACTGGCGATTACACAGCTGTACATAGTTGACAAAACTTACCAAATTATACACTTAAATCTAACGTTTCAGTATTTGTGAAATTCATCTCAATTTAAAAAGTATTCTTCATATGTAATATTTTTTGTATGTTGATTTATATTAAAATTTCTGGTCTCTAAGTAAAATCCTTTCCTCCTCTATGAATCTTTTGTTGTCAAAATGAAAAAAATCCAACAACGAAAGGATGTTTAATCTTTTCTCTACCTCTACCCACTGTAGAGCTGAGCAACAGTAAATGTTGGCCCAAGACAGACAAACATGAATTCTGTAAAGTAAAGTAAAACTGCCTAAAGTGATACACTGATAACATGAGGACTGTACTCCTGAAATTCTGATTTCTAAATTAGTCTTGATTTTTTGGGGGGCACAAACTATTCCACTAAGTAAAAGCTATTATTGTGGTGAAGTGGAAGGAACACAATGATATCTCATATACCAAAATTGTCGCCAAGGGGATAGCATGACAGGCAAATAAATTACAAATGGCTGAGAAAATAATAAAAGGAAAAGACCATCTATAAAGTGTAAGCCTGGAATTAGAGTTTTTGAAGCCTCAGTTAAAAAAAAAAAAAAACCATGTAACAGAATGTTTTGGCAAAGGATACTGATATAGTGGCGGTATAAAGTGGATTATTCATATGGAAAACTATAGTTTATTTATTATATATTTTTGAAGTTTCCCATCTTAAAATTTAAAATTATCTGGAAATAGATCAGTTTTCTATTGCTGTTGTAACAAATCATTATAAACTTGGAGACTTAAACCAACATAAACTTATTTTAGCTCCATAGGTCAGAAGTTAGCTGGGCTAACTCAAATTGTCACAAAACTATGTTTCTTTATGGAAACTCTAGAGGAGAACAGGGTATTGCTTTTTCTAAATTCTAGAGGCCACCTGTATTGTTTGGCTTCTAGCTTCCTTTTGCCAATTTTAAAAGCCAGAGCTAACAACATCAGATAAAGTTTTTTTCACTTTGTCATGTATCTGGTCTTCGCAGTTAGGAAAGGTCCATAAGTTTCAAGAGCTTGTTATTTGATTGAACCCACTTGAATTATCTAATCTTTCCTTCTCAAGATTCTTAACTTATTAAATGGGCAAGGTCCCCTTTCCTATGCAAAGTAACATATTCACAGGTTCTGAGGTACAGATATCATTGTAAGACATTATTTTGCCTACCATAGTAGTTATCAGAGCATTCTTTACAAGGAAGATTGATCCTCAGATGGGGTATTAGGGAATGAGCTAAGAGGAGTTCTTCTTCTGACTGGGATGAAGAGACTACATTTATCCTTTCAGCTAAAATAATGACAAAATATATTTTTAAAAAAAGCTTTCAGGCATTGGATATCAGGCAGCACAAAGCAGTGATCCCTGAAATGGAGGAAACAAGGTGAGCATTAAGATTGCTCACCTTGCTCTCTGGAGAGAGATTCCAATGAATTTAGGGAAAAAAATCCCAGGAGAAACCCAGAGATCTGTTTCAGATGAGGCAAAGGAGTTGGGAGTGGAGAGGGAGTGGATATTCCAGGGTGACTATATATTACAGGGAAGATTAACAGAAATGAGAGTGCTCCTTGGAGAGAGAACTCCAGAGATCAACAGAGAGTCCCCTGGAGTTATTCACCAAGCATTAATCAGCACATATGTAAGAAAACTATCTGAGACCAGGAAAACAGCTACCCAGAAAAAGTAGAGAGAATAATCCCTAGAACTCATACAAGGCTCAAAGTATTTTTATACAATACCATTTACAATGGCATAAAAATATGAAATTCTTAGGGACACATCTAATAATCTAATAAAATATATGTAATATGTACACACTGAAAACTGAAAAACACTACTAAGAGAAATTAAAGAAGGCCTAAAGAAATTGAGATATATACCATGAAAATGGATAAGAAGACTCAATATTTTAAAGATGTCACTTCTCTCTAAAATAATCAATAGATGTAACACTATTTCAAAGAATATCCCAGCAGTAATGTCTTTCATAGAAACTTACAAGATTATCCTAAGACTTATATAAAAATGCAAAGACTTTAGGACAGCTAAAACTAACATTGAAAAAGAAGAATAAATTTGAAGAAGTTATACTATGTTTTCAAAAGATTTAGCATAAAGCTACTATAATCAAGACACTGTGTCATTGGCATAAAGATTGGCAAATAAATAAATAAAACAGAAAAAAGAGTCCAAAAATAGATGGACACAGACATGGATAATAATTTTTGACAAAAATGCCAGTGAAATTAAACAAAAAAAACCCATAATTTTCTTAAAAGATGGTGAATGAACTATTGGATTTTCTCTTGCAAAACATACATACATAAACACAAAACAAATACAGTAAAGGGTATAGAAGAGGCAAGATGGTGACTAGACATAACCAGGAGAAATATCTCCCACCAAGGGATGGGGCAGTGGGAAGACTGTTGGACTCTAAGCAGATCTTCAGAGGGAAGGCATTGAGAATAGATGGAGGAAGAATACAGATGCAAGACTGAAGAATAAGTAAACTGGGACTGTTGCATGGGGCTACCGTGCACCAGGATGCATTCCTGGGCCCCAACAACTCCCAGGAAGATGTGTGTTGAATAGGCAAGGAGAAACCTGCTCTTCCCAAGGGCCTCTGAAATCTTGACAGGAGGAAACCCCTTGACCACCATGAACACTTAAATTGGCAGGAAAAGCTGCCCAGAGAAGTGGTAGGGGAAGAACTCCAGCCAGAGTACAACCCAGAGTGGTTAGTGTGGGAGCATCTGTAGAGGAGGATGGCCTGGGTCACCCCTTTCCCCAGACTTGAATCACTTCCATTGGAGACATTATCCCTAGGGGAACTGTCATACCTGAACTCTGCTTTGCAGTCTTGCCTATGAGACTGGGCCAGTCCAACCTGAGCATCTCTCAGTCTGCTGGATACTCCTAAAGTACCATCCTGGCCATGCCTACTTGTAGTTCAGCCCCCAAATACCTCCTAGGGGCCTGTATCATACCTCCCATGATAGTGGACCACATCTTATTAGCAGAGTGCTCCAGCAGAGCAGCCCAAATAGACATGCACCAGCTGGTCTGCACCCTCCTCTCACTGCAGCCTTCACTGTGTTGCTTTGTCTCCATGCACTCGCCCATAGCCACCACCCCACATCACTTTGCCAGCATGACTGTGCAAGTGCAAACCTTGCTTTCCCTTCATTGCCAGCACACATGCCTGCATTTACCCTGCCATGCCACTATGTATAAAGAAGATCTGCCATGCCCTGAGTGACCACTGACACCCACAGGAATGTGCACAGAGAGCAGAGACAGTCTTGCACCCATCTGAGTTCCGCTCTCATATGGAAACCATCACCTGCATGAACATGCACAGTCACCAGCATGGGAAAGGAGTGTTCCTCCAGCCATGCTTTCAATGCCAGCCACTGCTACAATTGCACACATGGAGGCCTACTGCTTCTGTGAACAATGGCGCAGATGCTATGCTGTTAACGCCAGCTGCTGCAGCAAATGCCTATATGGAGGTTAGCACCTTGGCACCTGCTAGCAACCTGTTGCAATTGACAAGTGTGTACCCCACCATACAACAGATGAAGCTGCTACTGCCATCTGCAAATGAGGATGGATCCCACTGCCACCACCCTAGGATGTGCTTTGGTTGGCATTGCCTATTGGAATGTTGTGAACAGCAGCCTGGGAGCACCTTGACTCTTCTAGTGCAACAGGTTCTTAACCTCGAGGGGCCAGAGAATAAAGCAGTGCCCAATACCAGTCTCCCAGAGTTTGAGCATGCTGTCCAGGAGTACTGAGCTGAGCCTTGGCCACTAAAATCTTCCAGAAATGAAGCAGGTCAATCTACCTTATATCACAATCCTGCCTTCAAGGGCATCAAATACAATAAAAGAAAGAAAGATTAAAGAACATTCAAAAGGCAGCAACTTCACAGATTGAAGGACCATCAACTCACAAAGATGAGAAAAAAACAAAACAAAACAGTGCAAGAACTCTGACAACTCAAAAAGTTAGAGTTCCATCTTTCCACCAATCAACACTAGTTCTCCAACAAGTGTTATTAACCAGGCTAAAATGGCTAAAATGACAGAAGGAGAATTCAGAAAATGGATAGGAATGAAGATCATTAAGATCCAGGAGAACACTGAAATCCAATCGAAGGAAGCTAAAGCCAAAATAAAAAGATACAAGAGCTGATAAACAAAATAACCAGTATAGAAAAATAAAGTAAAATAAAATTAAAAAACCAATCTGATAGAGCTGAAAAACACTCTACAAGAATTTCATAATGCAATAGCAAGCATTATCAGCAGAACAGACCAGCCTGAGGAAATAATCTGAGAGCTTGAAGACTGACCTAAAATGACAGACAATAATATTTTAAAAAATGAACAAAATCTCCATGAAATATTGGATTGAAATAAGAGTCCAGATCTATGACTCTTGGGCATCTCTGAAAGAGATGGGGAGAATGAAAGCAACTTAGAAAACATACTTCAGGATATCATCCATAAGAACTTCCCCAACCTAGCTAGAGAGGTCAACATTCAAATTCAGGAAATGTAGAGAACCACTGCAAAATAATTCACAAGATTATTGCCAAGACACAAAAGCATCACATTATCCAAGCTCAGAAAAAATCCACTCAATATGAATTAAAGACTTAAATATAAGACCCAAAACTATAAAAACCCTGGAAGACAACCTCAGCAGTACCATTCTGGACATAGAAACAGACAAAAATTTTATGGTGAAGATGCCAAAAGCAATTGCAACAAAAGCAAAAATTGACAAATGGGATCTTATTAAACAAAAGAGCTTCTGCACAGCAAAAGAACTATCAACAGAGTAAACAGAAAACCTGTAGAATCGAAGAAAATATTTGCAAACTATGGGTCCAGCAAGCGTTAACATCCAGCATCTATAAGGAACTTAAACAAGATTAAAAAAAAATTAAAAGTGGGCAAACAACGTGAATAGGCACATTGCAAAAGAAGGCATACACGAAGCTGACAAGCATAGGAAAAAATAAACTGAGCTAACACTGATCATTAGCGAAACAAAAATCAAAACTACAGTGAGATACCATCTCATATCAGTCAGAATGGATATCACTAAAATTTAAAAATAACAGGTGCTGAGAAGGTTGTGAAAAATGGAACTCTTATACACTATTGGTGGGGGCATCAGTTAGTTCAACCATTGAGGAAAACAGCATGGCAATTCCTCAAAGGCCTAAAAACAAAACTACCATTTGACCCAGCAATCCCATTACTGGGTATATAAGCAAAGGAATATGAATCCTTCTATCATAAAGACATATGTTCTTTGCAGCACTATTTACAATAGCAAAGAAATGGAAAACCTAAATGCCCATCAATGGTAGTCTGGATAAAGAAAATGTGGTACATATACATGATAGAATACTATGCAGCCATAAAAATGAATGAGATTATGTTCTTTACAGGAACATGGATGGAGGCCATTATCCTTAGCAAACTAATGCAGGAACAGAAAACCAAATGCCACAGGAAGTGAGAACTAATTGATAACACATGGACACAAAGAGGGGAAAACAGACACTGGGGCCTATCTGATGGTGGAGGGTGAAAAAAGGGAGAGAAGCAGGAAAAATAATGATTGGGTACTAGGCCTAGTAACTGGGTGTAAATAATCCACAACAAACCCTCATGACATGTTTTCTTATATAAAAAACCTGCACATGTACCTTTCAACCTAAAATAAAAGTTTGTTTTAAAAAAAGAACAACAAAAATCTTGAATTTTACCTCTGATCATATTCAAAAATTAACTCATAATCAATCATAAACAGAAAAGTATGACATAAAACTATAAAATTTCCTTTTAAATGAGGTAAAATCTTAGTGATACTAGGTTTGGCAGATATTTCTTAGAACACAAGAAAAATAAACTCTAAAATAACAAAAATCACTCTTTATATTCCACCAATGGTAAAAACTCTTTTTCTTTAAATGCAATGTTAAGAAAATGAAAAGGTAAGCCACAGATTAGAGAAAATATTTCTAAAACATATCCAACAAAAAACTTTGTCTAGAGAACACAAAAACACTTAAAACTCAGTAATAATAAGAGAAAAACACTAAAAAATAGTAAAAAAATAATGTGAACAGATACTTCACCAGCAAAGAAATATAGATGGTAAATAAACATACGGCAATATACTCAACATCATTAGTCATTTGAAAAATGCAAATGAAAACCATAAGATATTATTACTGCCACGTAAAATATCTAAAATTAAAAAGAATAAATATTTCAAGTGTCAGTAAGAAGACAGGGCATTTCTACACTATTTACTACTATTTGGAACCAAATTGTTGCAATCATTTTAGAAGAGTTTGGCATTTTGTTAAAAAGTTAAACATCTGGGTTGGGGTCTGGACTTTGGGATTTTTTTTAAAGCTCCCCACATCATTCACCTAATGTACAACCAAGTTTGTAATGAACAACTCTTTTGTACAACTATTAAAGCAAAGAGTGGTTAAAAAAAAAAAAATAAAAAGCTAAACGTATTCCTACCAAATGACCAAGACATTACACTCTCAGGTCTTTACCCCAGGTAAATAAAAGCACTGTTCATACAAAGATTTGAATGTAATTATTCATAGTAATTTCATTTATAATGACTCCAAACAGGAAACAATACAATGTAGATGAATAAACAAATTGTGGCATAGCATATAATGTAATACATTCAGCCTTTTATTTCTTTTGGTGCTACTGTTAATTCCTTCTCTTTCCTTTTGCATTATTTTTCTTTAGGTTGCTTTTTCACAGGACAGTATATAAGCCCATAATTGAAAGAACAGAAAAATTGAGCATGCATTTATATACTCACAGATGATTGAGAAATAATTTTACTGATCCTAATACACCCATGCTCACTGTAGAAAAAAGTATGAAATAAGAAAAGAATCATGTACACAGTATCAGGTCCAAAGGGACTGCTATTATTTGTGTTTTACATGGTTCATTCTGATTATTCAATTTTTATTTCTGTTGTTTGGTTTTTATTAAGTTATAAGAATCATTATTATTATCTCATAAGTATTTTCCATATGAATGCACCAACTTTTCTTCATCTAGACATTAACAAAGGTGATGGTAAGGAGGGGCTGAAAGTCCTCCATATAATTCTATTGAGATTACTACTCCATCGCCCCATGTATACTCTCCAACTCACTAAAATCAATTGACTAGAAATCCAGCCCCAGTAAATAGACTACAAGTAGTGTATAACTTTCTATGAGGAACCCTCAGGGCATACGTAGGGTAGAAAAAAGTAATATATTTTCCTCATCCATTCCAAGATTCATGGCTGACACTCCTATAACAAAAGACAGATTAAAAAGCACAAAAAAATTTAATCAGTCTCACACGACACAGGATGCTTCAGTAAAGAAGACTCAAAGATCCAGGAAAAGGTGTATTTTTATGCTAAGTCTGCTGAAAGAAGTGGGTAGTTGTTGAGAACAAAACTCAACAAAAAACGGGTAATAACCTGGGGGAAATTCAGCAAGGCCTATGTGTTCAGATTCTTCTTGGTCTCTCTGTCTGCATTGCTTTCCTTGAGTATAGGTTAGGATGCCTATTACATGAGGATCTTATGACTACTTTCAGGTGGGATAGGTCAGAGAGTGACGTACCCTGGATTTGCAGCGTGCTTTGATTGCGGAGTAAGAGGGAATGAGCAGAGGAGAAGAGGAAGTTAGAGACACCTTGTTGCTGAAGTCCTTTCTCCTTTAACTAAGAAATAGTCAGCATGCCAAGGCACCATACTTCAGGGTATCATGTTCTGAGCACCATACTTTAGGGTATCATATTTATAATTTAAAGGTTTCCTGATCTGCCTTCTTCCACAGACTGTAGCAGTTTCTACATCCTGCTAACCTCAGGTGTCTCAAGAGGTCTATGCTTCAGTTCCGGGCACTTTTCCAATCAATTCTGCAAATTTTCCAATCAAATCAGGAACTCACAGTCTGCCACCATCAAAATCCTCTACATCCTCCTGCTCCCCTCTAGATGTTTTCCTAACCCTGCTTTAAATCAACCTGGACTCATCTCTGAGGACATTACTGCTACTAGATTACTTTCAAGAGGGTCTGATTTTTTCTCTTTTCCCACATAGCACTGGACTTTAGGGTCTCATAGCCAGACACATTTAGATCATTTTCCCGCTTTGTCTTCTAAAGAAAATACCACTTCCTTTGAGGCTTTTGCCATTAACTTCTACCACCCAATCCCTCTGTATTGAAAGTCATCTATTAAGTGGACCCTAAATATTGCCTGACCATACTATTTGTACTTCAATTGTCAATCCACATTTTTTCTCTCTAAAAAATTATTTAACATCTCTTCTCAAATATCCAGCACCCCTTCTTTTTCTAGATGCACAGCTGTAAGTCTTATTTCCTACTACACAAGGAAATAGAAACAATTGCAAGAGATATTTATCCTTTCTTCATTATAAAATTTACCCACCATACGAACCTATGTGTTCTCCCTTTCCTTCTGTTATATTCAGTTAACTGTCCCAGGTCCAATCTAAGGTCAACCCCTGGGCTATGCCTACCTCCTCTCACCTACTCAAGGACATCACTTTATGCAATTAACCTCTACTTCTGGAAATATCAATTTTACTACCCTACAGCAATCCTGTCAACTAATGTGCTACAATGTCTTTTTTCTTAACAAAACAAACATACAATTCTTCCTTGACCTATTATTACCTACCACCCTGTAATCCCCTTTATAACAAAACAAATAAATAGAGTTATTTATATTTGTTTTCTCCAATTGTTCAACTTTTGTTCTCCAACAAATCCAGTTAGGCTTTTGTAATTATCACTCCCAGTGATAGAATTATAAGGTCAACAATGGTCTCTACGTTGCCAAATCCAAGTTTCAATCCACATTCTACTCAGCTGCTCAACAGCATTTGACATGGTTGATCATGGTCTCCTACTTAAAAATATTAGGTTGGTGCAAAAGTAATTGCAATTTTGTCATTACTTCTTTTGCTTCCTTCCCAGATTCCTTACTGTCTTCCCATCTCAGTAGCTGTAACTTCAGAATCTATTTTTTTTCCCATCTTTTTGCTAACCTCTTAACATTGAAGGTCCCAGGAGTCAACTGTTGAGCCTCTTCTTATCCAGTTTACTCCCTAGTTGATCTCATTCAGTGCCCCAGGCTTTATATACCAAGTTGATGACCCATAAGTATTTTACCTCTTCCTAAAATTGGAGGGTTCCCTGACCCCCCTTGCAGAACATGTGACAGGGCTGTGGCTCATCTGTTTAGTTGCAGCACACGCAAACCCCTTACAGGAGGGGAAGCATACAGACGGGCAGGTGCAGGGGACAGGTGCAGGAGGCAGGGCAAGTGGCTTTGGGCTCTATCCCCATGGTATTGTCTAAGGGTGGGTGCCTGCAACTCCCAAAGCTCCAGTGAGTTTGTTATACTCCTCTTTTAGTTCCACTGTCCACAGACAGCTTAAGTGTTAACCAGCTCAGTGCCCACTTGGTACCCAGGTCCTGGTCCAGGGTTCAGGAAGAATGAGGTCACACAGAAAAACTGAAGGATGGTAAATGCGGGGAATTTTATTGCTTGATGGAGGTGGCTCTCAGAGAGATGGATGAGGAACTGGAAAGGGGACAAAGTGGGGAAATGATCTTTTCCTGGAGTTCAGTCATCCTGCAGCCAATCTCCTCTTCAATCATCCCCAGCAAAACCCCTCTCAATGTTCAGACATTCCTTCTCTTCTCTCCTTATCTGCCACTCTGTTGCTTTTCTGTTCCTCCGTTCTGCTCATGAAGCCTAGAGTTTGGAGTTTATGTGGATACAGGATGGGGAGGATGGCAGGCCAAAAAGCAACATTTGGGTTCAAAAACAGGAATGCCTGTTCCCATTTAGGGCCACAGTTTTCCAGGCTTGAGAGTGGGGCCTTTGACAGGGAGCTGCTCTCTTTTACCCAGTATTTTCCTGTTTCCTGTCTACATCATTGCCTAATATCCGGATTCATATATGTATATACCTAGTACCCAGAAAGTACATGTTAAATGATAGGTTCTCAATAAATGTCTTAGATATAAATCACAAATAAATATCACTAAAATTACTTAAAGCATAATTTTAGTCATTGCTAATTTTCTTCTTCTTCTTGTTCTTTTTTTTTTTTGAGATGGGGTTTTACTCTGTCACCCAGGCTGAAGTGCAGTGGCTTGATCTTGGCTCACTGCAGCTTTGACCTCCTGGCCTTAGGTGATCCTCTCATCTCAGTCTCCCTAGCAGCTGAAACTATAGTGTGTAATACCGCACCTGGCTAATTTTTGTATTTTTTGTGGACATGGCTTCTCCATGTTGCCCAGGCTGGTCTCAAACTCCTGGGCTGAGACGATCCATCCACCTCGGCTTCTCAAAGTGCTGGAATTACAGGTACGATCCACTGTGTCTGTCCATTGCCAATTTTCTATCATAAATGTAAAGTTCTTATATTCAATATTGAGAATTTAGTTTCTAAATGTTCTGTAATCAATGATATTAGATTCTAATTATCTCCAGAAGCCAGGTGGCTATGGATTGTTACTTGATGTTTTTATTGTTGTTTCATCTCTTTTCAAGTCTCTTGCTTTATGTGTATAGGGGGGAGAATGCCTGTCTCACATGAGAAGCATGCAGACTAAGTGAGATGATGCAAAACACTTGTCATATGCCCAACATTGTGATAGGTGCCCCGAAATGATACTTTCTTTGTGCATGAATCCTTGAACACGTAAAAGATTCTTACCTCAGGTTGGATTCCTAGAACTCAAATTATGCTATTGGGGAATGTGAATATTTGTATTGCCACCAACACGCATTTCCAAGCAGCCTTTCAAAAAGGCAGTACGAATTTATACTTGCATTAACACTTTATGAGAAAACCTGCCTCATGATACTTTCTTAAGAACTATTATCAGTTTACAGTAATTGAATAAGCAATGTTTAACTACCAATGTAATATAAACACGTATTTCTTGTATCAAATGTAATCCTAATATGGCACCAAGTTGTGCTAATCCTTAAATTGACTTTGCCTTAGTTTCTCCATCTGTGAAATGGAGATAAATTTGGGAATTGGAAAAGGAGATATATAATTGGACTAATCAACAAACATAGTGGTTTTTGAAAAAATAGAATGCTATGGGGCCATGTGATTTTACCATATGATATACTCAGAATATCCCAATCAAAATCAAGTGTGCATTGAAAGAGAGCTGTGAGCACAATTTAGATGATAAAGGCTGTCAGAAGGCATACTTGTTTCTTTTCAGAGCAGCTGGCTTGTCTGAATTGCTTAAGCTGTACAGTAGCCTTGCAATTATGATGTGTATGTCTGTGCGCTTTATCCTTACAAAATCATCTCCATGTTCATCTGCTTAGTCATTAAGTTTTATGGTAGAAATTGAATGCCTAATGAAATTGCAGATTTCAACTGTTTTATGGCCACTAAGAAAATCTCATTTACCGCAGAGTAGCTATGAAAAGATGTGAATGACAGATTAAAGTATAGAGCATTATTATAAATGGAAGAGGGAAATTAGTTCCAAGGATACACAAAGAAACAAAGCTCAAGCCATTTTTTACCATTTCCTCCACCATTCTTTCATCTGTTTATTCGTTTGTTCATTTACCTTTTCAACAATTATTACTATATACCAACTGAAATGACCAGGACATTATTCATTTTTACAAAAATCCTGTCATATAGATAGGGAAACTAGTAGGGCCATAGACAAATCAAGGCAGCTGCACTACTTATACCAATACTTTTGTTTGATGGTTTTAAAGGAAATGATGATGGTGGCGTAGAAATTCTCAGGTATATTAATTAAGAGGAACATGAGACAGTGGGTAATTCTCACAGGATTTAAAGTCATGTGCTGCATTAACTAAATTTAGTGGCTTCCAACTAGACTGGAATAATGAATAGATCAATATCCTGAAAGACATATGTTCTTAGCCAATTTACATTATTTGAACATGAATTTTTATAGGATCCCCTTTTCTCTCTCTTTTCTGTGTTGTGGGTTTGCATGTGTGTCTATCTGTCACTTTGTCTTTCTATCTGTAATAAATGAAAGACACAATAAACTGTAAACTGACAGGTTTGATATTGGTTCTCAATAAAAGGACTAATGTGAAACAGGAAGTTTGTGCTCATGTAAAAACATCAGGATTTCACTTAGAATGCAAAAGCATTCACTAAGAGATTACATTTGATCATATTAAATATTTTGCTTTGTCTTTACAAATTTACTTGGTTTTGGAATCATCATGGACAATAAGCATGTCATTATGTTGATTCCACAAATTCTGTGACAAAGTACTTTTGGAGATAAGAAAACATGCACTTAGGGGATTCTCAGCTTGTGACACAACTACGTATGCAAATTGATGCATCCACAAAATTAGCAATGGATGCACAACAATGACACAGTGTGGAAGGCATGTCTAGCTCTTTCACAAACCTTGTCTTAGTCAATAAATTCTTACCAACAATTCTGACATAATGAATAGTGGCAGTGAAACAGGAGAGCTCCATGATACCCCTTGTAGGATGTGGGACAGGGATGTGGCTCATCTGTTTGGCCATTGTGTATGCTCAAACTTTTTATGGAAGGGTGGAACACACAGATGGGCAGGTGCAGGAGCCAGGGTAAATGCCTCGGGGCTCCAGCCCTATGACAGTGGCAAGTGGTAGGTGCTTGCAACTCACAGAAGCCCAAGCAGGTGTATGTCACAGTACACACTCTTTTAATCTTTCCATCCATGGATGGCTTAGGTGTTAAACACCTCAGTGGTCCTTGTGTCTTTTTGTAAGGGCAGAGGGCCAGTGTGACAGCTTTCTGTATTCTGAGCTTTTGTCCAGCATCCAGGAAAAATCAGATCATACACAGACTTGAAGGATGAATGCCAGTGTTTTACTGAGTGATGGAGTTGGTTCTCAGTGGGATGGATGGGGAGCTGGAAAGGGGATGGTGAGGGAAGATGATCTTCCCCCAGAGTTTGGCCATCAGTGGCCGATCTCCTCTCTGATTGCCCCTAGCCAAACTCCTCTTGGTGTTCAGATGCTCCCTCCCTTCTCTCTGCCACATCATTCTGCCATTCTTCTGCTCTTCTGCTTGTCTCCTTGTCTGATCATGTGCTTGGGGAGCCGGGGGTTTGGGGTTTATATGGATACAGGATGGGGGGAATGGTATGCCAACCTCCTTGTCCCCTGGCTTCTGGTTGGTATCATCCAATAAGCTCCAGCAGCAGGGCAAGAGTGGGGTTGAGGTGTTCACTTCTTCACATGTCTGCCTTCAGGGTCAACCTGGACTGGCTACATTCTTCTACTAAATTCCATAGCTTCTATTGGTGTTGAGGGGCTGGTAATCACTCAGGCAACTGCTCAGGTAACCACTCCCTTGCCTTGCCCCTTCAGTCCTAGTTATGGTATGTCTCTGGTGAACAGCACTTTCCTCTGTAGGTTTCCCTTATTTCTGCCCTCATCTTTGTAAATATCTTTCATTAAATTATCTTTAATTACTTATAGTTACTATTATTATTGCTACAGCCCCTGAACTTTCCGCTGGGTTTTCTAGCTTCTTCAGCATATACCACAGAGTCAATAGTTCTTTCTAAAACCAAATCTAATCATATCACTTTCCTGCTCTAAAGTCTTTAATGGCTTCCAAGGATCTAGAATAACCCTAAGTTCCTTTGCATGCTTTCAAGCCCCAACAATCTGGTGCTAGTACATAATCCTTTTTATCTTGTGCTCTATTCTGTCTATGGACCCTTAGCTTCCTGGTACCACTCCCTGCCCCAAAATGTCCTGGATTTATTCATCCCTGCATCCTTTCTATATCATGTCCTCCTAGGCTGTAATATCATTTACATGGTGGTCACATGTTTGTGAAATTCTATTCAGCATTCATGACCTATAGCTTCAAAATGCCACCTTCTCTACAACATTTTCTCTGATCCCATGAGGGAAAGAAGCTAAACCTTTTCTATACTTTCCAGATCTTGTTTATGTTCCACTAAGGTATGCATGTAGCACCTTGGGTTGTGTTTACTTATAAAATGATTATTCCCCAGGGCCATTTTACACTCCTGGGCAAAAATCATTTGGCCTCCCCTGCATACTTAATTTTCATCCCTTCAGTGTTTAGCTCATATTGACTGCTTGAAAATGCTTGGTAAAGGGAACAGGATGATGATATATGATTAAAAACTATTTTTATCAAATCCAAGTACCAAACAAAGCTATCATGCAAAGTTAATACGGAGACTTGAAACTTGACAGAATCAAGTTTCAAGATTATTTTGATGGATAGAATAGCTATGGTGAAACTAACAAGAGAGATATTAAAGGAGGTAAAGATAAGACTCTAAATTTTAAGTGCATAAGTGAAGATCTAGTGAGTCCTAATTGAGCAGCAGTTCAAATTATAATTCTGGATTTTTTTCATGGGCATAATGAAAATATGTTAATAAATGCAACCAAAATACAAAGATAAATTTCATATCAAGTTTTAATAAATAACAGAATTTTAGAGTAAAAGTAACAAGAGCTGTATTTTATTCTGTGACATTTAGACTATCCCAGGTGAAATGTACATATTTTAAAAAGGCTTTGACAAATTAGTAAGAGTCTGTTAGTGAGAGTCTACACAAGTTAACCAGCACATTTTGCCAGACACAAAGAAGACTTTGAAATAAAGCCAATCACCACCCTCACCCGGCATGTAAAGCTGATTCATCTTCGTAGCTTCCAAGACTCAAAATTGCATCCAATGGGCAGAAGTTGTAGGAAGAAAGTGGTCAAGTAAATATGAAAAAAAGACTATATTTACAATCAGAGCTATTTCTGATAAAATTCTAAACTCCTGCTTACTATAATTGTTTAAATAGAAGCTAAACAGTCCTAAATTAGTGATGAAGTGGAAGGGATTTCCACATTGGCAGGAAACAAGGAATAGACCACTTTCCAAAGTCACTCCCTGGTAATTTGCCACAAACACAACTTTCAGTGTCTCAATTCTTTTTACAAAACCTTATGGCTCCATGTTTTCTGCTATTTCAATTATAATCCAGTTCTCAATGACTTTCATAGTTATACCTAGAGTACATATTCTTCATTCTAAATTATTCTTAGGAATTCACATTATATGCCTCTAAATGTATAAGATCTGTCTCATTCCTCAATAACATACCAAGATCTTGTGGTTAATAATGGTAAAGTAACAGTAAGTTTCTAATGTTTCCTTTTCTCAAGATAATAGTCATCAGTTTCTAGAGTTAAAAGAGAAATATTTTCTGTGAAAACTGGGAGTTTTGCACCTCCTGGGGCCCTCCCTACTATGTATTTTACATGAGGTAAAGATCATTCATCATCATTCATTTAACAAATATTTATTGCTAAGTAATAGTACATATGGATTTGGGTATAAAGATATGGTGCCACTTCTCATTGGGCTTAAATATGAGAGGTCTTCAAAGAGATTATGAAAAGTGTGTATTATGACAAACCTACATAGATTTTTATTTTTCTGTACCAAAATGATCTTGCACTATCTTCTTATAACATGTCTGAACAGAGTCTAGTTTGAGGCACTAAGAAGGCTGAGCTTGAGAAGTGCCGCTTTCAGAGCAGTATGGATTCTGCTAAAATTGAAGCAAGAACAAGCATCAAATTTGTGGTGAAGCTTAGGTGAAAGAATGGTGAAGTCATTGGTGCCTTATGAAAAGTGCAGGGGGACAATGCTCCAAAGAAATCAGCAGTTTACTAACGGATAACTCATTTTAAGAAGGGACAAGCGAATGTCGAAGATGAAGACTGTAGCAGTAGACCAGCCACATCAGTTTGCAAGGAAAAAAATTAATCTTGCCCATGCCTTCATTGAAGAAGTTAAAAAGTCAACAGCAGGAAATAGTCAACACCATAGGCATTTCAGTTGGTTCAGCTTAGACAATTGTGACGGAAAAATTAAAGTTCATGGGATGGATGCCAAAACCATGTCACCCAGTAACCTGGGTTACTGACAAGTTTCAGACAAGAACAGAGCTTTCCATAGAAATTTTAAAAGAAGTAGGACCAAGCGTTTCTTTGAAATATTTCTTTGAAGAATTGTAATAGGAGCTGGAACACAGCTTTACTAATGTAATCCTGAAGACAAAGCACAATCAAAGCAATGGCTACCAAGAGGTGACAATGGTCCAGTTATAGCAAAAGCAAACGACTCAAGAGCAAAGGTCACTGCCACAGTTTTTTTCTTGGATTCTCAAGGCACGTTGTTTGTTGACTTTCTGGAGAGCCAAAGAATGATAACACCTGCTTATTATGAGACTGTTTTGAGAAATTTAGCTGTAGGTTTGACCAAAAAACACCCAGAAAAATCTTCAGCAGAGAGCCCTTCTCCATCATGACAGTGTTCCTGCTCATTCCTCCCATCAAACAAGGACAGTTTTGTAAGTTTCAGTGAGAAATCATTAGGCATCTATGTTATAATCCTGATTTGGCTTCTTCTTATTTCTTTTTGTTTCCTAATCTTAAAAAAAAAAATCTGTAAAGGGCCTCCCTTTTTATTCAGTTAATAATGTAAAAAATACTGCACTGACATGGTTTAATTCCCAAGACCCTCAGTTATTTAGGAATGAGCTAAACAGCTGGATCATCACTCACAAAAATGTCTTAAACTTGATGGAGTTTACAGTGAGAAATACAGTTTATATTTGTAAATTTTGTCTTTTAATTCCATTTTTCCACAAAATTTTCAAAAGCCTTGTTGTATATTGGGAGGGGGAGAGGCAGATCATTATATTCCAAATAACAAGTACAATGGCAGAGAAGAGAAAGTGCTTGTGGTTTGGGAAAAGTGAAAGGGTAGGAAAAGGATCCACAACGGAGGTCAACGTTGAAGTCAGGTTGGAGACATGAACAGAAGCTTAGCCGAGGCAAGCAGGAAGAAACTTCAGGCCTGAGAAAACCGAGAACTTTTACACAGACCTAGGGAAACAGAATGTATTTGGAGATCTACATGTGATTTTAAATTTGCTCCGGTTCTGTTAAAGAGAGTAATAGTGGTTCAGAGGTGAGCAGCATTCAAATCACAGAATCTTTCTTGCTTTGATAAGAAATTTAGACATTATGCTATTTCTCTTCGGCCATAATAGGGAAGGAAGCTCATCAGGGAAGATGAAATCTAAGAGGTTTTATTTTATTTGATATTTTATTTTATATTTTTTAAGTTGTGGGGGTTTTAGATGAAAAAAGGGATGCATAGCTTGGATAAAGTCCAGATATTCTGAATTTCAAGAGGTTAACGCCTGGACTAAAAGCAGCTTTCCCTTCGGCATCCCTATGAAGCGTGCGCTGCCTCTGGACACAGTCACATCTCTGAGGCTGCTGTGCATAGCTTCCGTTTCAAGTCCAAACACAGCTGAGTCAGAGAGGCTAGAGGAAGAGAAAAATCATTTCGGACAAGGACACTCAAGGGACATATTGCTGCAAATTCCACCCATTGAAGCGAATTGTCTGGATTGTGGAGTAACGGTGCGCGGGCGCTCAGTGCCCGGCAGGAAGTCAGGTGGCTCCGCGCAGAGGCCCACTGCGCGCACAGCTGTGTGGCACGCTCGTTGGTGCCTGCAAAGCGGCGACAAAGAAAACACTCTTCAGGACGCTGAAGAATGATCCCTGATTGCTCGGGAAAGAGAAGAACACGCGGCAGATATTTTAGGTCCTTGGCCTTTGAGGAATTATCTTGAGAGCTCTGTTAGGTTATTCTTGGGGAAATGCTAAGCTTGCAATTCTGGGTCTGAAAATGCCTATCTGTTACGAAGACAGCAAAGCTTAAGCCCTGCTTTCAAAAACTGGTTATAAGCATCAGCTCCTCAGCTTTAAATGGCTCTCTCTCTTTCTCTCTCCTCCCCTCCCTCCCCCATTCTTTCCTAGCATCAAAACTAGGAGAAAAGTAGGAGGTGCATTAGTTCATATAATCAGTTTCAATGAGATTGTTCCAGTTTTCTGGAACGTAATCTTATTTCCTATTATTCTCTATGCATTGGGCAGCAAAGCGAAGTATAACCATATTTTTCCACATCCTTTTTGAGAGAATGTGCATCCCCTCAGTGTCTGAGGGACAATGGGGTCAACCCTTAAGCATCATGTCCAGTTCTGTGAAGCTGGCATAGGAGAAAAATGAGTCCCATGAATTTCCCAGGCCACCAAACAATTGTAGAGCTTGAGCCTGGTGTCTATACACAGAGTTCTTTCAAACAATATTTGCTGCATACATTTTCATTAGAATATTTTCTTAGCTCAGTATTCTAGCACTTCTTTTCTTAATTGCTCAAGATCAGTGACAACACTTCAGCATTATTATTTGTAGGTTTTCTCCCTACCTTCAATATTTATTAGGCAAATCATCATTTATTATTCAGAGTAGTTAAGTGCTTCTAGAGTATTCCTTTATTTACCTTACTCTTCATTCCCCACTCTTGTTCTGTTCTTTTCAGTTTGATGACCCTTTGCCCTCACCATGATTTAATAAGAGGTTAGAAAGAAAATGAGAGACAGAGATTTGTTTTCTCTTCATTGGCCCCAAATCTCTGGCCTGTATTTTGCACTAAACTATAAACTATCTCTAGGAAGGCAGGGAAAGTGATCTACTTACCTCAGAATCTCCACACCTAACGCTGTACCTGGTGCATCCTGTGTGCCTGATAATTGTTCTAGTGAGTGGAGCCAGGTCACCTCTCTCCAAATGTGGCAAACACATCCTGCAGTGACCCCGGTGAGTCACATTCATGGGTAATCCCATCTCCTTGAGAGTCGGCAGAACCTGTTACCTGCTACTAACCAATAGAATATGCCAAAAGTGATGGGCTGTTACTCACATGATTGTGTTTCTTTATATGGTAAAACAGAAGAGACTTTTCAGAAGACATAATTAAGGTCCCTAATTAGTTGATTTTGAGTTAATGAAAAAAAAGCTTGCCCTGTATAGGTCTGACCTAATCCACCGAGCTCTTTAAAGGATAATTTAGGCTTTCCCTGAGCTCAGAGACTCAAAGCAGCAGAGACTCTCTCTCCCACTGGCCCTGAAAAAGCAAGCCACCATGAATTGTGCAGCTGCAAGGAAATGAACTCTACCAACCACATGAGCTTGAAAGAGGACTCCAAGCTCTGATGAGATTGCAACACCTTGATTGCAGCTTTGTGAGGTCCTAAGTAGAAGACCTAGCTAAGCCACGGAAACTGTGAGATAATAAATGGGTGTTTGAAGTCAGTTTTTATGTAGTAACAGAAAACTGCTGTGCTGAGCATACAACAAACTGCCCTTTGCAGTTATTCTTTGCACTCCTTTGCAAGTCTCAGTTATTTTTGCTACAGATTCTTCCTGAGATAATTTTTAAAATTTTATTTGCCTGTGGTTATTTTGTTTATTTCCTCCTATGTTTCATATATATATGAATTCTACAGCTGCATGAAAATGAAATTATATATATGATTTTAAAAGGTATGCACATTAGGGCATTTCCTGACTTACCATGTTGTGTGAGTTCTTTGGGTTTCATGTTTCTTTCTTACTTGCTGAGGTTAAAGGTAGCGACCTAGGCAGATTTTAATCTTCAAAGACCCTGGCAGTCTCCAGCTCTTTCTTTCCTCTGAAGTTTTGTGGCATAGACTCATGAAATCATTTCTTTTATACCTAGAAAACCTACCACCTAGGTTTGTTGTGAGATCACACCAAAATAGAGAGCATTAGAATGCCCACTATTACTTTACAGACTTCAACGTTTTTTTGTTTTTGTTTTTGTGACAGGGTCTCACACTGTCACCCTGGCTGGAGTACAGTGGTGCCTTCCTGGGCACAAGCAATCCTTCCACCTCAGTCTCCTGAGTAGCTGAGATCACAGGCACATGCCACCATGTGCAACTAATTTTTTATTTTTGTAGAGACAGGGTTTTACTACATTGTTCAGGTGTTGAACTCCTGGCCTCAAGTGATCCTCCTGCCTTGGTCTCCCAAAGTGCTGGGATTATAGGCATGAGCCACTGTGTCCAGCAGAATTCAAAATTTTATAGCACCACCTTAAAAACATAATTAGAGCCTCTAAGCTACCTCATGAGATGGGAAGATAATGTTTTCGTCCTGCTTCCGGAGAAGTTTTTGATTAACAGATAGGAAAACTCAAACCCTTAAGAGCGAAGGGTGTTTCCTGAGGTAGCACATTTAGTAAGTAGTAGAAGGAGATGAACCCAAGAAAGTCAACCCCAAATTCCTTCTTTATATTCCCTCGCAGAATCTAGCAAGTGTTTCTCATACTCTCATTCCATGCTGCTCAAAGTCAGAGTCTGCCTTCTGATTGCCTAGCTGGTGTGCTTGGTAATGCAGATTCTGAGGTCTGAGCTTGGATCTCTGGGAGGTGGAAACCAGCCATGTGCATTTTAAACAAACCGCTGATGCTTCTTTCACCTCCTCAAGATGGAGGCCCATTGCTTTAAGATAACATGGCCATGTTTCCTCAGGCTCTCATCAGATCCTTCTCAGTCACAAATAAATTCTTCTTTGGTTTAAAATTGTTTTCAAAGTAGCCATTTCTTAACTGTCCCCTTCACCCCATGGGAGATGCAGCTGTTGGGAAGCTGGGCCTGCAACAAGGTTATCTGTAGTTATGAAGACTTGGGACACGTGCCTGGGTGGTGAAAGCTCATTAGCACTTCACTGTCACCTCTGAATTAATGCAAGAACTCAGGCATCTCCCATTGTTCTACTTATTTAGGAATGAGTTCATGCAGTAAAGAGCATTCTTCTGAGAAGGACCTAAAAAAAAAGGAAGTTGGGGGGAGGCTAATGCCAAAGCCCACATGCATCTCCTGAACGTTGACCTGTAAGGACAACTGCACTACACATGGGTGCGGGGAGATGTTGCCCTAACTTGACTTAGTGAATGGTAAACTGAAAGGGATGGGGAGGTAAGGAGACAGGAAATACTAAAGTCCTGGAGGGCAAGATGCCACAGGGAAGTGTGCTCATTCTTTCACTCATTCACTCATTGGCTTCATTCAGCAAACACATACTGAACAGCTCCCAGGTGCCAGGTTGTTTTGTATGGTTAAAAAAAGAAGATGATTTCATGAATCAGATGGTTTATTGTAATACAAAGAGAATCTTTTGTTAGGTTTGCAGTGCTTAAAGAGGAGGAGAACAATGAGAACAAACTCACAGGGAATACATTTGATAGATGAGGTACATCACCACATAGTGAGTGAGTTCCAAAACTATTAAACTCTAACTAATCAATTAGGATAGAAGCAGACCTCTGTGGAAAGTAAAATACAATTAAAGATTAAGGTGTACCTTTATATGAAAGTTTTCTCAGGAGAGCTGGCGTCCAACACAGCAGAGATCCAACACGGCAGATATCCATGATGAACCTAAAACTGGAGGGTGATGTCGGTGCTGCCAGGCCAGGCTTTGGAGATAACTTCAAAGGCTAACAGGGTGTGGTGCTGCGGCTGCCTGAGCTGTGAGTCTTGGCACGGCAGCTGAAAGTGCAACCTGCCATGGCCTCAGCTCTTACAGTGTCTGCCAAACTCCTGAGTTCATTGTGTTTTAGAGTCCAGCGGTTGAGGTCAGTAGCTCACATATGGGGTCTGATTGAGGTGTGATATCACATTCGCAAGGGTGGGGAAGTATGCTCCATGTTCACACATGTGGAGTCTGGTAAGATGTCCCATTCTCCAGAAGAGGAGGAATACAATTCAATTCTATTACAGCAAGATATACATCACTCATGTTGCAAACTATGCAGGTGTTTGGAATCATTTCAAAGTTACATAACATAGGTATTGAGCAAAATACTAGGGATATTAAGATTAAAACATAGTTACCAGCTTCAAGAAACTGTCTACTGCAAGGGATAAATTAATCCCAGATGGTAAAAGCATGGTAGGAACTGGAATAAAAATAAATATGGATTGTTATAAAAGCAAGTAGGAGAAGCCCTTAACTCAGCCTTGGAAATAAAAAGTGTTTCTCAGAGAAGTTTCAGTAACAGCATCTTGAAGGTCAAAGCTATCAAGGAAGAGGGAACAAAGCATAACCCAGAATAAGAAGAAAAGACACCACTGTGAATAATGCAAGTGAATAAGCCCATATGACTGGACAGAGGAATGTGCAGGAGAAGGTAGAATTCAAAGAAGTTAGAGAAACAGGCCCAGGAATTATGATTGGCCTTATATGACATGCCCAAGAGTTTAGATTTTATCCTAGAAGGATTGGGAACCACTGAAAAAGTCTAAGTGGGAAGGTGACGTGGTGACATGCACCTATAATCCCAGCTACTCAGGAGGCTGAGGCAGGAGAATTTCTTGAGCCTGGGAAGTGGAAGTTTCAGTGAGTTGAGACCACGTCACTGCACTCTAGCTTGGGCAACAAAAGCGAAACTCCATCTCAAAAGGAAAAAATAAAAACAACAACAACAAACCAAAAAAGAAAAAAACACAAAACCTCATTCTCTTTCTTTCAGAAAAATGGGAGTACTAGGTTACAGAGTGATAATTTGTTTTTATTTACCCAATATCGGCCTGTTTTTCCAGCATAATTATTAAATAACTCCCTTTAACTAGTGAAAGTACCCTGATTTAGACAAGTTATTAGATAACATTGTTAATGATGTTCTTCATGACCTAGTTCCCACCCACTTCTTTGGCTATCTGCCTGGTGAAGAACTTTTCATCATCTTAAGTTACCCGTTTCACCAAGACCATCTATTCTCTGGCAACTGATCACATTGGTCATGGAGCAACCTCTAACCTTGTCCATGGTTCAGTTGATGTAGACGGATCATTTGTAGGCCTTATAATAGGAGTGGCGAGGCAGAGACCAGGCCATAGTTAGCTTTGCAATGCCAGAACATAGCAGAAGACCATACACACAAGTGCATCCATCAAGCCTAGCTTCAGAAGACTGTACTCCCCAACATAGAAAATTGATAATGTATTTCTATCTACAGAAGTGATTAAAATGTATTTGACAATTATTGCCTTTGTTTTCATTTGTGTTAACACTTAAGACTAATATGGCATCTTGACAAGAATTTTTAAAATTAATTTTTGTAAAGTTAATGACATATTTGGTAAGCAATTAAAACTGTACTATTTTTAAGGACTATCAACCTTCGTTCAGATCAGAGATTTGCATTTTGTCTACCCCCTATAAGGGATCTGACTTGCTGTCAACACTCCACGGAGTGTCAAACAGCAGCGATAATTATGCTTTTATATTTGTGTTCATTAGCCAAAACTAAGGGTGACTAAAGTACAATGACTTCTCTCATTTGAATATTTACAGCCCTGACAACTTGAAAGCATATTATGTAGTGTTACTCAAACAAAGAATTTCACATTCTTCTCACAAGCAAGGATACAAATTTTAGGTAAAAATTAGAATTCATAAGCATTTGACCTTCAATATAGAGAAAAAAAGGTCACCTGAATATCTAAGCCAACTAACAGCATATACTTTGTTGGATTCTTTCGTTTTGTGAATATAAAGTTATAGAAGGAGCCAGAACAATTCTGATAGTGTGTAGGATTTGAGTTTGAATGATCTCTGACTTAACATTTTGTATCCCACTCTCTTTCAATAGCATTCCTTGCAATCACAAGAGAGAGAATCTTCCCCCATTCATGGGGTCCCTCTAGATTATTACACCAACAGTAATGTTGTCTATAGAGGCTTAGTAACCAGACTGGCCTGGAGTCACAGCTTCTAGCTTCATTATTCCTATATGAAATTCAGAAAGTGGGTGCAATCACACAGGAAGATGGTGTAGACATGAGAAGGGGTGAATTCCCAGGATAGAAGCCTGAGGAATACCACAGCATAGGAATGCACTGGCAGAGGATGCTGAGAATATGAGGGCAGAAGAGTAAGAGGAAAATAAAAGAGGATGCGAATTCTCCCAACTAAGGGAAAAGATTATTTTAAATAGGAGGGAGGACTCATGAGTACACAGAAGTTAAGGTAAAGACCTGGACGTCACCTCTAGGTTTTAAAACAAGATAATTATAGATGGTCTTGGGGGAAAATAGCTTTTATGAAGATGTAGAATAAAAGTCAAATTTCAGTGGGTTGACAAACGAATAAAAGTGAAGCAGAATACGAGGCTTCTCCCAGAAGCTTGGTGGGAAAGGGAAGACCACTGGTTGCCAGCAATGAAAGAACTCAGGTCTAAGAAAGGTTTCTTTTGTTACAATGAAGATACTGAACATAATTAGGTGTCACCAGTGAAGTGGGAAATGAGCATAAGATGAAGCAAGTGAATGATTAACAGACTAGGTCCTAAGGAGGTGAAAGTAGGTGGGATCCAGAACTTAAAGAGCACTAGCCTTGAACACGCCCATTCTCCCACAGTGAGAAGACAGATGAGGAAAAATGAATGGGAATGCTGTAAGATTAAATATAGTGCAGATAAAGTTCGGAGACACCCCATTATGTTGTTCTCTTCCTCTTTCTCTCTTTTCCAAGAACAGGGAGAGGCAAAGTCATTTGCTGAGAGTTGGAATTAGGTCATAGAATATGGGGTTTCAGAAATTAATGTTTTAAAAAATAGCATGGAAAGAGAAAGGAGACAAGCCTGACTAGGAAAACAGAATGAATGCCAGGTAATCCGGGGCACTCAGTTTAGGTTGGTGAGTATCAACTGATAGAGGCCCTCAAGATTATCTAAAATTATCTTGTTTTGAAACCCAGGGGTCATATCCAGAACTTAAGGTCTATGTATTCATGAGTACTCCCTCCTGTTTAAAATAAGCTTTTTCATTCAGTTTGGAGATTTCATGCTGTGAAGTATTCTCCAGTAGGACTCATCAGCTGGGTATAGGCATTGAGAAATCAGCTGTTGGATTGATCTCAAGCTAGGTATTGTGGAGTAGGTGCCATGGAACGATATTGAATCATGGGCGATGAAGTGGTATGCCATTTCATTTAATCCTCCTCACGTCCCTATAAGAAAGGTATTCTCATCCCCACTTTACAGAATGTAAAACCGTCACTCATAAAGGTTTATGCTTGCCTGATCTCATCCAGCTTACACAGGCTGGGTTGAGAAAATTAGCTGGGCCTTTTGAATCAAAGCCATTACTCTCTCCACTGCACTGTGCTGCCTCTTCGTGAGCCACATGCCACTAACTTGACCATAAAGAAGGGCTAAGGGCTTTGTTCCTTCTACAGAAACTCGTTTTCTCTGTTCTGTAACGTAAAGCCAGCTAATGCATGTTAGCCCACGGAGGAAAAGCTTATGCTACCTTAGAGAAGATTATATATTTTGCATACAATATGTACATATAGTGTAGCAGTTTGCTAAGGGAAATGTACACACATTGATAAGCTCATTGACAAACATGATAATTAGAAGCAAACTTCTATTTTATGGGGATGGGGGACGGGTTCCAACTGATTTTCATTTGCTTTAGTAATAGACACTGTATGCTGGCAAAATGAGAAATGATCTTCAGGGCACGATATGGCAGAGGCTGTAAACTGGAATCACACGCTTACTGAATAAAAGCGGATTTCATTTCTTCATCCCTTTGTTAGTAATTTATGGCATTGAACTGAAGCTACTCTCAAAACGCTAAAACGGGGGCAAAATAATATTTTATGATCTGGTATGCGATTATAGCTAAGGAATTTGAAAGGTTTTTAACAACAAGGCTGTTTCAATTCCCACTTTATAGATAGAGAACACAACAGAGACGGTTCCTCATCTTTTATTTCTCAGGCTCTTAGTAAAATCCTCAGCAGCCCTCAGTGCTCAGAGAGACTGACCAGCTCTAATGCTTAACAACACATTTCGAATGCTCAACTCTTTGAAGGAGTAGATCTTCTCTATATCTATACAATAAATGTATGAATTTAAAAAGGACAATACTAGTGCCTTCTTTTGGGCCCCCCCAAAATGGCCTGATCTCTAGAGGTCTAAGAGAAATGGGGTGGGAGACTGTTGCCCTAGTTGTACACTGAGAACCTCCTTCTCTTTGGGCTGTCTCTTCTTAGCCTCCCTTCTTGCTTTTGCTCAGGAAACGTCAGAAACCCATGATGACCATTTCCTGTATGTCCTACCCAGGGGCAGGAACACCTAGAAGAAAGGCAGCCCGGGAGGGAGGCATTCAGCCAATCCTAGTTAGAAAGGGCTCAAGAAATGGGGAGTGTTCAATTCCATTTAGTCCCTTGTCAAATTCAATGGGAACCAACTTTACACAGGAGCTACGCTGCCTCTGACTTGAACCCATGATAAATGCTCAATACACAGTTTATTAACAAAATTCTACCAAAGCATATTTTATATCATTAATTGGTAAATGCATACACTGAAAGAAGACATAGTCAAATGCAGTATTTTTTAAAGGCAACATTGGTCAATTTCACTGAGATAATCTTTAAATCTATTGGATTATAAGGTTTCTTTATACAGACACTGAGGAAATGGCTAAGTTATTTATGATATAAAAGTCACAGAATTAGCATCAGTTTCTGCTGCAACTTTGTACCTTGCTGGCATTGCTAAGGTATACACTATTGTCTGCTGCATGGCAGCTCATTATTTTCCATTAAACATATAAAATAGATGTGTTAATGAGACAGTCTTGGCACATGAATGTTTGAACAACTTTATCTCATGTCATCACATTTTTAATTCTTCAAATTTGCTAATGCCTGTAGAGGAGTCTGTGTCATCCAAAACAGTCCTGTTTAAGTTCTGCTCTTTCCTAACTGGTCTGTTATAACCAATTAAAATATTTTCCTAACCATGTATTTCTATTGACTTATGGGCTTATATTTTACTTAAAATGATGGTTAGATAGCAAGCAGGTCTTTGATAAGAAAATGATATTTCTACTGTCTTAAATGGTGGAGTATGCACTGTCTGATACGAAAAACCCAGCTATGAATAATTGTTTCTGAAAATGTTAATTCTGAATGCAATCAAGACCTTAGACTCATACCATCCAATATGTTAGTGCTGGCCACATGTGTCTACTGAGCAACTGAAATGTGACTAGGTCTAATTGAGATATGGCATTAGCATAAAATATTCATTGGATTTTGAAGACTTAGGATGAAATATAAAAAAGTAACACAGCTTGTTAAAAATTACTATATTATATATTACAATGACTATATTTTAGATCTTCTGAGTTAAATCAAACCTACTACTGACATTAATTTTCAGTTTCTTTTTAGGTATTTAATGTGGCAACTTCAAAATTTAAAATCACATATATGGCTCTCATTTGGGGCTCATATAATGCATCTATTGGAAAGTGCTGTCTTCTCCCAATTTCTAGTTTATAGGAAATACAAGAGAAAGAAAAACCTAAAAGGCACCAGGTACAAACAATATGGAAGACATTCTACCACAGTGTCACATAGCATATAGGTTGCAGATGGCTACTAATCCGTGTATCTATTTGCTGTAAAACCATGACAAAACCAGGAGCTGGCCTAAGAATCGAAATCAACTATACTACATTGCCATACACACGTATGGTTCAGGTGACATAGTTTTTACAGCAATTATTAGTCAATGGAGACAATTCTCTTCATGGACCTGTAACACTTTTCTGACCAGTACTGGAAGTGTGTATGAAAATTAGCCTGGTCTTTTCAAAAATAAAACCAATGTTCTCAAAAAAAAAAAAAAGAGGCAGCTGACTTAGACTGGCAGACATAACATTCAAACGCAGTAAGTGAAGCTTGGTTGGATGCTGATTTGTGGGAGAGGGGAGGACAGCTACAACAGACATTTGAGGACAACTGGGGAAATGTGACTCTGTGCTAGAGCAAGAAATAGGTGAGCTGTGCTCACTCTAGGTCATTCTTTGGAACTTCCTGAAGCAGAGTTTGAGAGAGAAACCAAAGAGCTCTTCCTAGACTGCGTTCTCCACTTAGAAACAATAAGCCACCTGGCAAGATTTCTTACCTTGTTTACTAATTCAGGAGTGCAAAAATAAAAACAGATCAAAAACCTACTTAGTTTTTAATGGAATTGTATTGCCCAAGAGACCCCAGCTATAGTGCTGTGTTTGCTAAATCCCTAAAGCAATGTCTAGACTCTGAACACATGTCAAGAGAAAGTAGGCCACTAAAAATACAGTCCCTCAAGGGTCCATCTTCTAGATTTCTCTTCTCAGGTGGCCACAGAGGGTAATAAGCAAGAGAGAATTTCCTGACCTCAAAACCCGGGAGAGCCAGGCACTTGACCCAGGAACACTGCTATCCCTTGCTAGGGAAGGAGTACTTGCTAAGTTTGTCCCACATGACATCATATGGCTTGTTATCTTCCCTAGTTCCCTTGTCAAGGTGGGAGGTGTTTTTTAATCTTTAATTAAAAAAAAATTGAACATATACAATAACAGAAAAAAATCATATAAGAAATACTTTATCACCCAGTTTAACAGTGATTGATAGTTTGCCAATCTTTTTATGTCTCTTCCCGTTTTGTTTGCTATGGTATTTTAAAACCAATACCAGAGATCATGGTATATCCTACATAAATTAAGTGAGGGTCTAACTTTTCCTGTTGCACTGATCTTTCTCTCTCCCTAATTGTATATTGAATTGTTTGCAGTGATGAAACTTTTCATATGTAGCCAGATCTTGAGACTATACATTCCAACTACCTAAGACATAGAGATCCTGGAACCTGCAACTGACTGGAATCACTGCCTGAGGCTTTGCTATGCCTCTCTTTGGCGAAGTGACTGCGATCCCAAATGTGTTAAGGGCATTTTGGAAGGTATGTATTCACGGGTGAAAATAATCTGAATTTCACATTGGTATTCTTGGGTTTCATTCTTCCATACTTCTTTTTAAAAATACCTTTCCAAGTTAAACATAATACCCAACTGATTCAAAAACTACATTGCCAGGTGTTTGTTTAGTTCTTAAGATGCACTTTCATATGAGAAAAGGTATGGCTTTTAAGACGAAATGAAGTTTGAAAAAGTCAGAGGCATGAACTCTAAAACTAGTCAGTCATGGTAGGCTTGGAGCCAGATAAGGTGAACTATCTTTTTCTACATCAAGCTTAGGGGGAAAAAAAAATTTGATTTGCATTGCCCTGGAGAAATTTAAATGAAAATGGAGGTGTTAGAGGAGGTGTGTGTGAAAGACTAGCAAGAGGTGGAGGAAGGAGGGGAGAGATTACTGAAAGCAACTGAAGTGGTGCATGGTGTTCCCGGGAGAACTGTTACTCTGATAGCCAGGCAGGTTCTCCTTGGCATTGACCTAAGAGTCGGCAGTTGTCAGCCAGATCATTGACGGTGCTAAAATTTCATATGTTTTAAAAATTCAGTTTACTGGCTGCAGGAAAGAAGCAAATATTCCAAAGATTTCTAAGTTTCAGCCCTCTAGGTTTCCTTGCTACTTAGTCACACAGTACCCTTGTCAGGGGTGCAACAGTCTAAATTAGGTCAGCCTTCTCTCTGTAAAGAGGTTTAGCTCACACCTGGTAGGATCACACTTTTTCACTTTAAAACAGCCTCAAAGAGAAGTGGCAATGACACTGAAATGATGTTTTAGGATATTTGCAAGAGATAAAAATGGATTTTTCTTTAAGAACTTCTTTGAGATTAATTTTTACAGGCTGAAGGGTTGTTTGGGTTTATTTCATTGTTTTAGTTTAAAACATAACTAAACGTTTAATGTATTGCACATACTTTGTTGTCTATGCGACACAAATAAATTTATCATTGTAATCATCTACTTAATCATGACACTGAAAAGTCCCTCAATAACATACAAAGGAAATTATATTTTAGAGTTCTATACATAAATATAAGATACTGTTGACAAAAAGAGTCAAACTTTCAAAAATATTTGAAGATATTTATTCTGAGCCAAATACAAGAAACAATGACCCCATGGAGTCCTGAGAACTTGTGCCCAAGATAGTCAGGCTACAGCTTGGTTGTATATGTTAGTTTTAGGGAGACATATTAATCGATACATAGGTTGCGTGCAGTGGCTCATGCCTGTAATCCCAATACCGTGGGAGGCCAAGGCAGGTGGATTACTTGAGGCCAAGAGTTTGAGACCAGCCTGGGAAATATGGTGAAACCCCATCTCTACTAAAAATATAAAAATTAGCTGGGTGTGGTAGCACACACCTGGGATCCCAGCTACACCTGAGGCTGAGGCACAAGAATCGAGAATCATTTGAACCCGGGAGGCAGAGGTTGCAGAAAGCCAACATCATGCCCTCCAGCCTGGGTAACAGAGTGAGACCTTGTCTAAAAAGAAAAAAAGTAAGTGTAAGATGAACACTGGTTAGGAAAGGTACTTCAACTGGAAGGCAGGGCTGGTGGGAATTGGATTGGCAGAATGGGGATGGAGTGGGGTTGCAAGTCTGTCCTTCCAAATCATAGGTGAATTCAAAGACTTTCTGATTAGGAATTGGTTGAAATAGTTAATTTATTATCTACAGACCTGGAATCAATAGAAGGGAATGGCTGGGCTAAGACAAGGGATTGTGGATACCAGGGTTCTTATTATGCAGATGAAGCCTTCAGAGAGAATAGATCCTAAGTGTTTCTTATCAGCATTAAAAAGGTGCCAGACTCTCAGTTAATTCTCTCTGGGAATCAGAGAAAAGACCTGGAAAGGGATGGGGATTCTCTACAGAATCCAGGCTTTCTCAAGAGACAGCTTTACAAAGCCATTTCAAAACATGTCAAACAAATATATTTTAGGGTAAAATACTTTCAGGGCCTGCTATCCGTAGTGTGATACTATATTAAAGATAGTTTGGAATTTAGTGTCTTATTGCTATGAAAAGAATATTTGATCCATCTTAAAATCTCTGTTTTAATGTTAATGCTAGTCTAAACTCCAAAGGGAGGAAGAGAGGGCATGATGAGGCATTTCTGGGCCCTCTTCCCATCAGGCCTGAGCTAGATTTTCCTGGTTAATTTTGGAATGTCCTTGGATGAGAGGAGGGGACCCATTCAGTTAGTTGAGAGACTTAGAAATGTATTTTTGGTTTACAAGATTGCATATGCAAAAGGGACAATAGCCAACCCAAATGAGACTGTAGAACCCTGATCCACAACCTCTGCATGACACAACAATCAGTACGTTCTCAATGATTGCCAGGTTCTCCATTTTTGTCCCCATTTCCAACATAGGACCAACCAAAATAAGCCAAATATGCTCCCATGCCAATCACAGATGCCCACTTCCAGATAGCTGCCTGAAGCTTCTTCCAGTCAGCAGCCTCTAGTCAGGGCACACCTGAAGCCTCCTTCCTTCCCCATTATCATACTTTCCCACTCTCCTGCCTGCCTTTGAGTCTACCAAACACAAGTGACAGTGGCCAACTTCCTTTCTATACCAAGAACTAAATAGCCTCTATTTCTTCTCACGTAGATGGTCTTCACCTATTTCCACAGTGCCTTGAAGGTTTCCTCAAGACAGTCTACTCTGTCTGTTGCCGCAGATCCCAGGCTTTGCCCTGGTGTGGATTTCCTTGTTTATTGCTTATGGTTGATGGAGCCAGCACTGATTTAGTAGGCCAGTACTGAGTCCGAACTCCACACCGTTGGTATTGTGTCCCACAGTTATTTATTCTCAATGTGGAGCCAGCATTTTGTTATTGATTCCCATTTGTTTGGCCTTTTTTATGGAATTAGGTGGCCCTTTTTTATCCTTTACTTGTTCTCTTTTATGCTAGTTGTAAGGCTGGTTGCCTCGCCAGGAGGCCAGACACACCCACCCATTCTGCACTCGGCACCTAGCTCTGCACTCGGCACCCAGCTCTGCACACAGTTCCCCTGGAAGGCCCCGGCTGATGCAACCCTGGCCGGCTCTTGCATTAGAAAAGCCCGCCAGACAACTCGACAACCAATAGCGGCCTGCCCAATCCTGCTCCCCTGGAGCCAATCAGAGCATCCAGCTGTTGCTCCTAACTCATAGCCCTAAAAACCCCATGCCCCAGGAAGTCAGGGAGACTTCTCTGGCCCCTTTCCTGGACCATAGAACCTCGCCCGGGAACTGAATAAACTGGCATTTAATTTTCTTATATTGGCCTCAGTTTCCTCATTTTAAACTCGGCAATAACTGTTACACTAGTGTTGGGTGCTGCACAATTTAAAAGCATTGTTCCTTATAAAAAAGGAGAATCACAGGGTAGATAGAACAGAGGCATAGACCCTATAACTCTGTTTTCCAGCCTACTGCACAAACTAACAAGTATACAGTTCTTCCAAATTGGTGTCCACCTGGACAAACTTTGCTGTGGGTCACCAATAAAATTGTATGAGGCTCTGCTCCTTTCTCAGTTTTGTGTCCTGAGAGCTTGGCTTTGATTCTGTGAGTGTTCTCTCAGGTTTCCTGCCTCCTGGGAGGTGCAGAAGATCAGGTCCACATTTGGAGTTGGCCAACTATCACAGTGTGATGGTCAGAGACACCAGTCCACAGTGCTATATTCTATCTCCAGGTCTCATGGGGTCATCTAATTCTATATCTTCTCCACCACCAGGAAATGGGGTCATCTAATTCTACATCCTCTCCACCACCAGGAAAAACTCCTGCTTCTTATACATACTCTCATAACAATCCTAATTCTTATACCTATCTTTCTAAATGCCATAAATACACCAAGGAAGATTTGGACCTTCATCAGCCACTTTGAGAAACTGATTTGAACAATATTGTTCATTGTGAAGAAGAAGACCCTTAATCACCCTGAGGCATCTAAGACCTCCTCCTCCTTGACTTCTACATTGCATTTCAATAGGAGAAGTAAAGGCTGACAGACTGGGCATCACCTTTAATTGCTCTTCTATAGATAACAGGCATGGTATGGAAGAATCTTTCTGGAAGGCATTATTTTTACTTAAATACAATCAAATCCCCACCTAAGTCACTTACTCCATGCCTATTCCATGGACCAAGACCCTTTCACATGTAATTTCTAGAGTTGTAAGCCCAAGATCCTCTCATATATAATTTCTGGAGTTGTAAGTCTTTAAAAGGGCAGGGATTTTCTTTGCTAGGGGAGCTCGGCTATTTGGGGCATTCAGACCCGCAGCTGCTCCAGTCCGAATAAATCACCTCTTCCTTCCCAGTTTGGTGTTCAAGAGGTTTTGTCTGTGGACTTCCTACAACAGTTGGAGAGACACCTTTGAAGAGAAGGGGTATGGGTACTCATGGACAGAAAGATGGCAACAAAGGACACAGAGGACTACTGCAAGGGTTGAAACATTAACTGTGGGGTATTGTGCTCACGACTTGGGTGACAGGATCATTCATTCATTTCCCAAACCTCAGCATCAAGCAACATGCCCAGGTAACAAACCAGCACATGAATCCAAAATAAAAGTTGAAATTATTTTTTTCAAAAAAGAAGAAAATAAGATTTCATAAGCTCAATGGACATTTACTGATTGATATGCAGAGTTTCCCAAACAAAATTCTGACTCAAATTTGTTTTAATAAAAGAATATTTGGCCAAAGCTAATAAGCAGGTGGACAAATTTAAGCAGCCCAAATTAGACTTTTTTTTCTAGCAAATCTGCCCCCTTCTTGTACCCCAGTTGCCTCCTTATATTCAAATCTCCCTCTTCCTGCTTCTTTCCTCTCTCCTTCTGTACCTCCTCTTTTCTCTTCTTCCTGCCCAGAACCCCTACCTTTTCCTGACAACTCTTCTAATACCCCCAAAATGCCATTTCCTTTAAGGATTCATCCCTCCCATGAATAAGGTATGTGGTAATTATAGCATTTAAACCTGGACCCAAGATTAAATATGTGATACAAATAAGGATTTCTCTATACCCAGACAAGACCAGGGACTATACATAAAATAATTTCAAACTTTTTTGGGTAACTCAGGATTACCTGACCTATATCCAGTTGTACACATGTTGGTTGAAATTTCAGATGCCAAATGCTGAATGGCAAAAGCTGATTAGGTTGATCTGTAAAGAGATGGAAAAGATCCCTCTGTCCACAATAATTCTGAGAGTAAAAGAGGGCCCAAAAGTCATCTAGAACAAACTCATCTAAAAAACTATACCCAGATATTTTCTATACAAATTGATCAAAACATAATTTGCTCTGCAAACAGAGAAAAGAATACAACTATAGGAGATTTGTGGCGGGGGTGGGGGTGTCGGCTATAAAATATCTTCTGAAAACACTTACAGGTTAAAGAAAGTGCCAATGTAAACGTGACCCATTCATCTCATGTTGTCAGGGGAGTTAAAACTGAAATTGGAGACCTAATTCAAAAGCATAAATTAGAATGGGACAGAAGACCTTTATATAGTCTATAACACCTAGATCTTTATATAGTCTAAAACACTTTGGAAGAGCTTTAAAACAAAAATGAGACAGTCCCTCAATATATTTATTATACTATAGATTGACCAGTTATGTGGTTCCCTTCCCAATGGATCACCTTTTGGCAAAGGCACTTGCAAATATCAAACAGGAAGGACACTAGAGAAGAATGAATGCCCTATCTTACAAAAGAAAACCCAAGACATAGAAAAATTTGGATCATTGTGGGTGTTCTGATGAAGCGAAAAGCACCCAGTATACTGCCTGACCCTTAAACACTCAAGATAAATTACCTCTAAATAGAAATGGTTACTCTCATTAATTCCTGATAGATAAGAGCCCTGCTCTTTCTACAACAAACCCTCTCCACCCTTGCTCAAGCTCTTTACTTTTCCTCAGCATAAACACACAACACAGGTAGTAGTAATTCAAATAACCCACATATTTCCCCTATCTCCTAGCCCTTCCCTGTAACCTTTGGGCACTTGACGAAGAACATTTCTTCCTGCTCCATGATACCACCCCCACAAATCTAACAGGGACTTACTTTGTAGATGGAACTATAACAGTGAATGTATAACAGAGAGACTGTTTCTTGAGGTTGCAGAGGTCTCCTATAGTCATAGACAACTGTCTGCTCTGCATGTATTTTCTTTTCCATTATATTTGATGCACATTTTAGAAGCCAACTTTGATGCCATACTTGATACTTTGTGGGCTAAGAACTCCACTGACATAGGAAAAACAATCTGAGCAGACCCTATTAAAATTCAAGGAAATCCTACTATTACCTAAATGCCCCCAATATCTTTTAAAGCCACAAGCAAAGGAAGGATTGAAAGTTTTCATCTGAAAACCTCATTTGCAAAGGTTTTCTCATACTCTGTAGGAGCCCTGTAACACTCCCATTCTGCCAGTACATCAACCAAACAGATGAATATATCAGCTTTTCCTCTAGACCTAAGGGTCACCAAAACAGTTGTTATTTCTTGCTTCCCAGTGGTATTTAGCACAAATACCATCTTGCCATCAGCTCTTCCTCAAGCTACTTGTTTCACTTGGAACACATTTCTGCTTTGCCGTTTTCAATGTGCCTTTAGACTAGGAAAATCAATATCTTTTGTTAGGTTCTACTAAAAGCAAGTGATGGTGACTGACTCCCTTTGTATAGTAAGACCTAAATAAATAAACTGTTTGGGATATAGATCCAAGATGGCCAAGTAGGAACAGCTCTGGAGTGCAGTTCCCAGAAAGAATGCAGAGGGTGAGCAATCACTGCATTTCCAAATGAGTTTTTACTGCCCACAGACCAGGAGATTCCTGGGCAGAAAAGCACCATGAGTTTCCAGCACAGCTGTTTCAGCTGACACAGCGCGTCTCCACACAAAAACTCACACAAATCTGGGTGGCTGTTTCAACTAGCACCTGGAACACCTGAATGGGTGACAGAGTCACCCATTCAACTGAAAAAAGGGGGCTGCAACAGGAAGCCAGGTGATCTGGCTCGGCAGGTCCAACCCCCACAAAGACCAGCAATCTGAAACACTCTGGATTGAGAGTTTGACAACAAGCACAGCTGGACCTGGGATGGTCCAGCTCTGTTGGGGGAAGGGTGTCCGCCATTACCAAGGCAGTCTACCACTACTGAGGCAGTCCACCATCACTGAGGCACTTGGCCATTACCAAGGTAGTTCTAACTACACCTCTATAAACAAAACCACAAGGAAGTTCACACAGCAGCTGGACAGAGCCCATGGAAACTCAGCAATGACTCTGCTGGCAGACTGTGACTAGGCTGCCTCCTCACTGGGAAGGGCATCTCTGAAAAAAGGCAGCAGCAGGTCAGGAACTTATGAATAAAGTCCTACCTTCCCAGAACAGAGCACCTGGGAAAAAAGGCGGTTATGAGTTCCACTGCAGCAGACTTAAACGTACCTGCCCAGCAGCTCTGAATGGAACAACGGAGCTCACAGCTCAGCATTTGAGCTCCTATAAGGGACAGACTGTCTCCTCAAGCAGCTCCCCAAAAAGAGACACCTCATAAAGGAGAGCTCAGGCTGACATCTGGCAGGTATCCTTCTGGGACAAAGATAACAGAAGAAGAAACTGGCAGCAACCCTTACTGTTCTGCAGCTGCCGCAGGTGATCCCCAGGCAAACAGGGTCTGGAGTGGACCTCCAGCAGTCCTACAGGAGAGGGGCCTGACTATTAGAAGGAAAACTAAAAAACAGAAAGATATAACTTCATCATCAACAAAAACGACACCCAATCAGAGACCCCATCTGAAAGTCACCAACTACAAAGACAACAGGTAGATAAATCCACAAAGACGGGAAGAAACCAGTGCAAAAAGGATGAAAACACCCAAAACCAGAATGCCTTACCTCCTCCAAGGGATCACAACTCCTCACCAGCAATGGAACAAAGCTGGATGGAGAATGAGTCTGATGAATTGACAGAAACAGGCTTTCAAAAGTGGCTAATAACAAACTTCTCTGAACTAAAAGTACATGTTCTAACCCAATGCAAAGAAACTAAGAACCTTGAAAAAAGGTTTGATGAAATGCTAATGAGAATAAACCGCTTAGAGAAGATTATAAATGACCTGATGGAGCTGAAAAACACAACATGAGAACTTCACGAAGCATACACAAGTTTCAATAGCCTAATTGACCAAGCAGAAGAAAAGTTATCAGAGACTGAAGATCAACTCAATGAAATAAAACAAGAAGGCAAGATTAGAGAAAACAGTGTAAAAAGAAATGAACAAAGCCTCCAAGAAATATGTTATTATGTGAAAAGACCTAATCTATGTTTGATAGATGTGCCTGAATGTGATGGAGAGAATGAATCCAAGCTGGAAAACACTCTTCAGGATATTATCCAGGAGAACTTCCTCAACCTAGCAAGGCAGGCCAATATCAGTAAGCTATAAATTCTGTCCAAATTGATTTAAAAATTCTATATAATGTCAATCAAAATCCCAGCATGATTTTTTTTTTTGTAGAAGTTGGCAAGCTGATTCTAAAATTTACATGGAAATTCAAAGTATCTAGAAAAATCATAACAGTTTTTAAAAAATTAAAATAATGTTGGAGAACTTGCACTGCATTATTTCAACACAGCTACAATAATTAATATAAGATAGTAATTGCATAAAAATAGCCATATAGATCAATACAAGAGAATAGAGACTCCATATATACACTGTATATAATGGCAGAACACACATTCTTCTAAAAAGCTCTGTTGAGAGAAAAAAAGAGAGTTTTACATATATACATATATTTTTTTTCAGCAAATTTTTCAATGCAGTTTCTAGGGTAAGTTAATGATAAAGAAGTTCAATTTTTAATAAAATATGCTAGAATAACTGGTTTTTTTATGTGAAATATGAACTTCAACCATAATCATTATATTATACATAAAATTAACTCAAAATGAATCATATACCTAGTAATAACTAAAACTATAAAATTTCTAGAAGAAAATGTTAAGTAAGATCTGTATGACCTTGAGTTACACAAAGAATTTTTAAAGAGGACCCTATAGGCACTCAATATAACAGAAAATAAATTTGATAAATTTGACTTAATCAAAATTAAAAGCTTCTGGTCTTCAAGTGACACTGTTGAGATAATAAAAATAGAAGACATGTAATCAGGAGAAAATTTTTTTGTTTGACAAAGAATTTTATCCATAATATTTAAAGAACTCTTAGAATTGAATAAGAATGTAAATCAATCAATCAAACATGGGCAAAAATTTTGAACAGACAAATCACAAAAGAAAATATATGAACCTCCAATAAGCAATAGAAAAAGTTCTCCTCATGATGAGTTATTAAGGAATTTCAAATTAAAACTTCAATGACATACTGACTAGAGAAGTTTAAACTAAAAAGGTTGACCTCACCAAGTGTTGTCAAGGATGTGGGGCAACTGAAATTCTCATTTGTCACTACCTTAAGTGTAAATTGTTAAAACCACTTTGGAGAAGAGTTTGGCAGCTTCATATAAAGTTAAACTTAAAAATATACTTACCATATACAGTCATCCCATGGTATACATAAGGGAATGGTTCAAGGACTCCCTGCAGATACCAAAATCCATGGACACTCAAGTTCCTCATATAAATGGTGTAGTATTTGCATATAACCTACTCACATACTCCCAAATACTTTAAATCATTTCTATATTACTCATAATAACTTATGCAATGAAAAGGCTATGTAATTGTCATGCTGTATTGTTTTGTATTTCTGCTATTGTTGTGTTATTTTTCTTTTAAAAAAATATTTTTGAACTTTGATTGAATCCATGAATGTAGAGCCTGCAGATTGAGAGGGTTGACTCTAGACAATAATTCTAAACCTAATTATATGCTTAAGAGAAACGAAAGAATATGCCCACATAAAAATATGTACAAAAAGTTCATAAAAGCTTTTCTTTTCATAGTAGCAAAAACCTGTAAACAACCCATATATGTAATCACAGGTGAATGAATTAACAAATTGCAGTGTATATGAACAGTGGAATAGGCTCAGCAAATAAAGGCAATAAGCACTGATATAAACAATGACATGGGTGAGTCCCTGAAACAGTAACTGAGCAAAAGAAGCCAGACACAAAAGAATACTTACTGTATGATTACAGGTATAAAACAGCAAAACTAGTCAATGGTAACAGAAAGCAGATATGTGGTGACCTATGACCTGGTGAAGGGGACTGCATATGAAGATGCAAGAGGAAACATTTTGCAGTGATGGAAGTATATATCTGTGGTAGTCGTGGTATCATACATGGCTGCATACAGTTGTCAAAATTCATCAAAGGGTAGGCCTAAAATACTGCATATTTATATGAGCTGTGCTAAGAACTGTGGAGGGTGTGAGATGTTATTCCACTTACAGTTTGTACAATAGATAGCTAGATGATGATAATGATGATGATGATGATACATAGATGATTGACCAATCAATAGATAGATAGGGAAATAAAAAATGAAGCACCCATGTTATGTCAGGAAAACCAGTTATTTGTGATATTCACAATTAGAACATTAGCCTGACTAATGCTGTTTCCCCACATCCATACTCAAAAGTGATGTGATAAGAGCTGATGGAAACACTCCACACAAGTGACAAGCTACAACTTGTAGATGGGGGGTGGAAAATAATGTCTTTTCTTCACTTAAAGACAGGATATAAAAGGAGGAAGGAAAAGCTGTGATCCTTGCAGACAGGATGGAAAGGATCCTATTTCTAATGGCAACATTTTTGATTGTCAATCAAATGATTCAAGGAGCCAGATAGCCCCAAGTGTTTCACCTTTTATAACCTAGGAGTTTAAAAGTAAAGACTTTGAAAAGATTAACAGGAATGTGTCTTGAAGAAAGTTATGTAATGCTTTTCAATGACAAAGAGAAGTTTTACACACTTTCACACATGCACACACGTAGTCACTCAGACCTGTTATTTGAGATGATTTTCACAAGCCTCTGCTGCTACCTATGTCCTGTTTATCATCAACAGGAAGCCTGAGCAGAGGGGACAGGCAGCACTCTTGGGAAGGGCAAATATTTTCATGCTTCTGATTCATAGTGTCCTCATCTATTAATATGATGGATTGGTGACTTTAATATTATTTAAGCTCTATTATACTGTGGTTTTACATTTGGGATGTAGGTGATCTGTGAAAAGGAAAAAAGATTATGGAAATTCCCTTTTCCAATTGCATACCCTTTAATCTGCCTGGAGGCACAATTCTGTACATTGTGTCTTTGGAGCTCTCTTGGCAGCCAGCTTTTAGTTGGGATGGGTCAGTAAGAGGCAGTAGCAAGAGAAAGCTGTCCTGGAGAGAGAAAATGTATTATTTTCCAAGTTCTTACCCTGCTTGGTGCCACTTATTTGCCAGGAGCTACATTCCTCCAGCTCCCACCAGGCAGCCCTCAGACCCAATTCCAGTTCTGCCTGGGGGAGGGTAACAGCTTCCCGCTCTGATGGTTGCTTTGCGTTTCATCATCCCTTCTTCCTGCCTATACCTCTGAAAGTTGTCCTTTCATTGAAATTTCTTTTTTGAAACATCTGGTGTGAATTCTGTTTCCTGCTGCAATTCTGATTGACTGGAAAGGTCAAAAATCCAAGTCATTTGCATTTGATTTTGGAATATATTTTTAGTTGCATTAAAAAAAATAAATTGGTCTAATGTTATTGAAATCCATATTACTTTAAAGACAAAGTGTATCCAAACAGTGAACCTCTAATTCAGGAACAACTAAAAAAGGTTCCATTTAATCACCTGTTCAGTATTCCTTCCTGCTTCTCAGTCCAAACTCCCAATAATCTATCTTGCAGACAAATGTAAATCACTAGCAGAGATTTACCTGTGTGGCTGATGCATTTTTCAGTTGGGAGTAATAATTAAATGTTCTGATTTAAAATATTTCTCACTAGACAATTGACTATATTATGGTGGGAACATAGATATAAAACACTGAATTTTAGCTGCTTTCGGTATTATGCTCTGCTGAACTGTATTAATAGGAACTCAAAAGCAATATTTGTTTCATATTATTCACAGTGGTCTGCGAAATGCATTGCAAGATGGAAAGCCTGAATTCAGTTCTTGCTTTTGAAAATAACTGTGTGATTAGGCCCAAAAGTTTTAGTCTCTTGGTGGTTTAACTTCTTGATCCATAAAAATTTATGCATTTATACCAACTATTTTCAGAATAGCTAAGAAACTCTTTGAGTGTTTAGGGAAAGAATGAGTCCAGTTCTCCACTTAAATTTACAGTGGTGGAAACACTTTCCAGATCACCCTCCTTCTTTCAGACTTACTAAGAAACTACCCTTGCTTTAAAAATACACTTCTGGTGGTATTGTGGGTTTGAGAAAGCTACACATTTATTTTCACTGAAATAATAACATTCTTAGTGACTCCCTCTTTTTCTATTCTTTTATAAAATAGGCTAAGGAGCCCTTGGAACATAGACCTAAAAGTGATTAAATTAAACCAATTTTTCATTTCACCCCAGATTCGTGTCAATATCTGTCCTTTTGATGAAAGGCCCAGAGTAATTTCTTAGTCCTTTAACTGTTCATTCACTTAATCCACAAATAGTTTTTGCGAGCTAATGATGCTCTAAATCAAGGTGCTTATCAGGAAGTTAAAAACAATTAGAAATGATTTGTGAAAACAAAGTGCTTATGACCCAAGAAGTGATATCATAAAAATAACAAAGTTTGCTGAAACCCGAGGCAGAATATGGAAAGTTCCCTCAGGGAAATCAGAAAGAAACAAGTATACATATTTAGGAAAAGAAGAGAGCACACTCACCTGTATCTCAGGGCAAGCTTATGGCAGGGTTTGAGGTGGACCTGGTTGGGTGGGTGGGATTGCAAGAGGCTAAAAGGAGGACATATTTCATCTCTGGAATTTTTCTACTTGCTGCAACATAGCAAAATATAACAAAAACCCTTGTAAATTTCGAGTACTAAGCAAGTGTTAGATTATCATCAATATTACATATTAATTTTCAAAAGCATTTTTACAAAAATATAACATCATTAAAATAATGTTTTAATGTCTTCAAGAAATGAATTAATATTTATTAAAATCAGAAATAGAGTTTTGGTATGGCTTGCTCCAGTGTACAAGGAAAATGATAACCCATTGTTTACAAGCTCTTCTGTACTCTTGACTCTACAAATGTCTACATTCGCGGTTCTCAAACTGTGTGAACCAAGGCACACAATGTATTACAGTGGACTCATAGTGGTACTGGGGATATTCTACATTTTTCAGGGAAACACAGCAGTACCCAACAGCTACTGGACCTCATGCAAACTACTAGCTCAAGGGAGTTCACAGTTTCAATATGAGGTCACACCACATTTCTTTAGATAACATCATCTTTGCCAAACTGGATTTTCTGCAATTTTTGTGAAAGCAAGTACTACACACAAATCAACACAGATGGAAAGTGAGAGTGGTAGTGTCCAATCTAATTCCAATGTTTGAGAAGCTGTGCAGTGTCCAACAGGTGACCAATGTCCCATTAGCAAGAAAGTGGAGTCATTTAAGAATTTTCAAAAGTATGTTATTTTTCCTTTCATTTTTTTTCAAATAGCTACTAAGTCATTAGGACATAAATAAACTTATTGAACCTAAGTATTCACTAAGTGGAAATGTTGGGTATTTCTTTTGGCCTAGGAGATCCATAGAAAAATGATGGAAACACACGATGAACAAAGGAAGTTTTGGGCCCTCTAGCCTAGGTGGCTGTTAAGAAGTTCACTCTGAAAAGTGGTGCATTTGCACCCAGGTCTGTAGAGAGGAGAGGTCAAATGGAAAAGATTGTGCAGGCGCAGCTGAGCCACTTCTTAGATTTACCTGGAAAACACCAATTATGAAAACAATCAGAATTGCAGATACAATGGTTTAAATCAGTCTTTCAATTTTTTCTCCTTTTAAAATTGAAACAGGTTAAATTCATTTCTTCTTTCTAAAGCAAATAAGGAACACCGTGCCCTCGTGTATGTTTTTTTTTTTTTTTTTGGCATTAAACAAAAAATGTCATTAAAATGACCCAAACACTTTTCCTGAAAGGGAAAGAAGAAATGGTAAAATATCTTCAAACGTATATAGTTGCTTATGTCCATGTTTCCAGTCTTGGTATTCTTTGTCAGGTCTGGGAGAAGGGTACATACAGATTTTCATCCTATATATCTAATATTTTAAATATATAAATCAAGCTATACAACTATTAAAATTTGTTTTAACTTCTTACTATGAAAAATAATACTTTCATAACGACCTGGGAGGCCATGTCATAAATTCCAAGAGCCCCTGGAGTCCCACTCAGGAATATGGCACACTAAGGAAAGTCAGCAACAAACCGCCACACGGCTCCTCCTACCCTGGCAATAGCCAACACCTGCTCCATTGCACATGGTCTCCTACAGCACCAGGGGCCTCACAGTAGTTGTGGATAACCCAGCTGGTTTCCACTCTCAGTCTCTCCACTGCAAACAGCTACCTTTGGTCACCACTGAAACCTGGGCGTGAACACCCACAGCATAGCCTACCCTTAAGAGAATGGTTCCTGGGGAGGTACTGCATAGACTCTGTAAGTGATCTTGGGCTGTCTGGGCAGGGGACACCATGGTGTGCTCTAGGAGAGAGGGAGCAAACTCTATTGGGGAAAACAATCCATGGCCCAGCAGACTCCTCATCCCATAGGAAGAGTTGTAGCCAGGAAAGAGCCAGAGTGGGGTCTCCTAAAGCCAGAGTGCAAGGCAGAAACCCATTTTGCCAGGGCCTAAGTACGATGCGAAAATTTGCCTATTTCATAGCACTCTTCAGGTTGTTTAAAAATTTTATTCACAGATACAAGCCTCTTCCTTCCTAATCACTTCCTGTCAGAAGAGTAAGTGCTCTTGCTTGCATGCGTTTTCATTTTTAACAGGCAGAAAATACAAAATAAATTTGGCAACAGGCAGAACTTGCCATTCTGTTCCTGTGATATTTCTGTCATCCCTGCGGTGAAAGATGTGTACCAAATCAGCACTTTAGTCAGCATGCCTCATTCACAGGGTGGCTCACCTGTCTACCTCACAGGAATACTGTATTCCTCCAACGGAGTCAAGGAGACGGGCAAGATGGAAATTCTAGAAACTCCTTAGACCCCCCAGGAGGACAATTTGAGCAAAGGTATTCCTATCCAGTAGTAAAAATTCCAGCGGTATTGACTGAGGTTTGGAGCAATATCCTCTTTAATGTGTTCATTTAGTCACCCATTAAGACATTTGACAAATACCTAATGCAAGCCTACCGCATGGATAGGCACAGTGAATTATGAATATAAGGTAAAATAAAGCTTAGCGGTGTTTTCTTTCTGACTATGTATAGATAGGATAGTGATTCTGATCTCTCCAGTTTTGTAACTTTAAATTAAAAGTGAGATATTTTACTTATTAGTCTCAGTTTATGACTTCATGGCATTTCGTGCCTTAAATTTTATTTTGAAATTTAAAATCATTTTAATTACAAAGGTGAAACATATTTAGTATAGCATATTGAGAAATTACATATATATAAGCTTCAAGAAGAAATTAAGACTCATAAAATTATGACGTGTCTCCTTTTTCTATATATTTCAACTTCTTTTTAATTTGCTATATTTATTCATCCTGCAAATACTAATATTAAAATGAAGGGCCCCCAGACTTTGATAAACAAGTAGAATAATCTCTTCTTCCTGCTGTGACCCCCTTTGTGAGCTCTCAGTCCTTCTTCCATGATAGAACTAATGATATTTTCTCAGGGCTTGACTCTATAGTGGCTGTTGGCACACGGCAACTTTAAATGAGAAGATGCAGTTGAAAGATAGGGACAGAGAAACAACATGCAGATTAACTGAGTGCCCAGCAGTAAGAGAGGCTCATTGGCTTTTAAGTCCTACTTGCTAGACCTGAGTGCTGTCTCTGATTTCATTCGAAGTGGCCACTAAAGGAAACCAAAATCAAAGTTAGAAGTGTGTTGATAAGAAGACTAATGTTAGCAAAACGATAATGGGGAAGACATGGAGTGGTTTGAGAGAAACTATTAGTCAATATGGTAAATCCATGAAGACAAGCTCTGAATGCTCTCTGTGCCAGAGATCTCGTAAGTCTTCACATGTTTTGGGAAACACTCTCTCAAACAGTGTTTTTCTTCTGTTCTCACACCGCAACAGTCACCAACACAGACTTCTGTGACCAGACATATGTGGGGGTATCTCTGTCAGAGGCATTTGAACCAGAGAATGTTTATCTTGAGTAGGGGTTGGGTAAAATAAGGCTGGGAACTGTTGTGTTGCATTTCCAGGAGGTTACCTCATTCTAAGTCACAAGATGAGACAGGAGGTTGGCATAAGATACAGGTTAAAGACCCTGCTGATAAAAAAGTTTGCAGTAAAGGAGTCAGCTAAAACCCAGCAAAATCAAGACGGCGAGAACAGTGACCTCTGGTCTCCTTATACCTATACTCCCGCTAGCACCATGACAGTTTAAAATGCCATGGCAATGCCAGGGAGTTATCCTATGTGATCTAAAAAGGGCAGGCATGAATAAGCTACTTCTTGTTCAGCATGTAATTGAGAAATAGCCATAAAAATGCGCAACTAGCAGCCCTTGGGACTGCTTTGCCTATGGAGTAGCCATTCTTTGTTGAATACAGTTAGCTCCAAGTTTCTCTTCAAAGAATCAATATTCCAGCATGTTCAGTTTTTGTGTTCTTTGTTCTCCATTCTAAGGTTTAACTTCCTCATTCTCTTCATCTGCTTGTCTCTAGTTTCAGTAAACAAACTTCCCACCAGCACTAATCAGTTCCTACCTGTACCCCTGGTCACTTTCTCCATTCTGATTCACCTCTGGCAGCCTGCTCTAACCTAAGTCATCTTTAGTCACCTGTTCCATAACTGTCTTTTCCGTCAAAACTGCTCACTCCGTCACCCTGGTTCATACCCTGGCTCTCTTTAAAATAGCCATTCAGAATCAGCTTAGACTGTGCTATCCAACACTAGCCAATAGGGCAACAACACCGCAGTAGGGATTATCTGCATTAGGGATAAGAACCCCTTCACTTGCCTTGTTCAGGTGTGCTCTCAATATTTCTTCATCTGTGAGATGCACCCTTCTATAGAAATAAATATTGCCTTGCTGAGAAAATGTATGTTTGAGTGCTATTTCTTTATTGGCACTGAAAATTTGCCTCTAATATTTTATTTCTTTACTTTCTTAATAAACTTGCTTTCACTTTTACTCTATGACTTGCCCTGCATTCTTTCTTGTGCAAAATCCAAGAACCCTCTCTTGGGATCTGAATCTGGACCCATTTCCGGTAACATCTCCACCACCAAGTGGACAACCAGTTCTGCAGCAGACACCAGCTGGTGGCCTCCAATTCAATTCCAAAACTGTCTAACTGGAGATAGCATCAGATCCCAAGGTTGAAGTTTCAGTTCCAATTCAATCTGAACAATGTCTCACTGGAGATAACATCAGATCCCAAATCGAGTCTCAGTCCACAACACTTCCCAAGACCCAGATACCATCCCAAGTCTGGGCCTCAGAACTTCTGACCAACTGGCCTCAAGTTGGGGTACCCATGACCCCCTCTTTGGGTTTGATTCATTTGCTGGAGCAGCTCATAGAACTCAGAGAAACGCATTTGCCAATTTATTGTAAAGGATATTACCAAGGATACAAATGAAGAGATGTCTAGGGCGAGCGTATGGGGAAAGGGGCACAGAGTTTCCATGCTTCCTCTGGGAGCCACCCTCCAGGAATCTGCACATGTTTAGATGTCCTGAAGCTCCCCAATCCAGTCCTCTTGAGTTTTTATGGAAGCTTCATGGCAATAGCATTCCTTACTCTCGAGTATAAGGTGGGACACTCTCTGGGGAACATCTGATGACCCACAGTGAGGGAAGTAAAGAATCCTGCCTTGGGACTTGCGCGTGCACACGTGCGTGTGTGTGTGTGTGTGTGTGTGTGTGTGTGTGTGTATTATCATATACACTCATATATATATATGTGTGTATACACACACACACACACACACATAGGTAGAAATCTATTTTTTTAATGTTTCTTTATAATATAAAATGAAAGGTGGCTACAAAATCTAAAATGTTCATTTGGGTATTTCCAAACCATATATATATGCATGAGTGTATATGACCACACACACACACACACACACACACACACACACACACACGTATACATATATATACACGATTCCTGACTCATAACTTCCACAGCTTCTGTTATGTCCATATATATATCATAACACCACAATACAACTGGAAGCTGGCATTACCTATCCTATTTTAAGATAACTTTCCACTAATTATCATGATTATCATTGTGAAGTTATTGCAGAATAGCACTATTTCATAGTTTCTTTTATGGTTTGGAAATGCCCAAATGAACATTTTAGGTTTTGTAGCCACCTTTCATTTTTTATTATAAACGTCAAAAAAATAGATTTCTACCTACAACTGTGATCACATTGTTTATTATTCTCCTGTCAAAGAGACAATCATTAAACACAGTCTACTATATTGTGAATTACCTATTTTTATTGATTACTTACCTTTTTGTTGTTGCTGTGTCTTTTTCTTTTTCTTTTATTTTGTTGGTATAGCTTTGGGAAAACACTTTGGAATGTAAAAAGAGGCAATACTATACCAATTGCCTCCTAAGTTTGGAGAAAAGTGGGGTCTTTTGAACGGTGATTATGCAAGGTAAGTCAAACAGCAGAAACTGGTCTTTGTGCCTTCAGCACCACAACACTGACTAACTGAGACAGACTCCAGGACTCATCATTAGTTGTAAACCTAAGGGAGTCAGGGGTATCAGGCTGGATATTAATGTCAGCTCACTAATTACAACGGTGTTAGGTTACAATGGTATATTTGCCTGCAAGGGAAGCAGGCAGGGATATGTTAACTCAATTTTCTAATCTACCTGGCAGTTATGTTTCCCATTTTTAAATTAATAGATTTGGATGCTTATTTGTATCCAGAATCTACACATTTTGATTTAGTGAGTCTAGGTAATTATAAGCAGAAACAAGCCTGACTGTCTCTATTATCAGACAGACACTATGCCATAATGACCAGGATTACCAAATGTGAACTTGAACCCTGAGGAAAAATGCTTTTCTGTCCCAACACCCCTCCTCTTCTCCCTAGCAAGAGAACTATTAAAACCCTAACAGGAGATTTGCCTGAATATGCAGTGTGGGTGAGTCCCAGGCTACCTTCTGATGGTCAGCTGGGTCATGCATACAACTTGTCCCTCCCGTGGCCCTATAATGACACCACATGGGTGCAGCCATTCTGTAGGAACATTCCTGAATATTCTGCACACGTGCTTCCATGATGCCTTCATTTCAAGCTTCATTATTACTATAAATTTATCAAAATATATTGTTATTTGATTTTTGTATTATTATTTGGTGTTTCCTCCAAATATATTTCTCGTGAGAGTAGGATCTAGAATTTCAATTTTAATTTAGCATCTAAAATAAGTATTTCACATTTATAAGTGACATAGCTGTTTTTTGAACAATTCTCATCCAAAAAAGAGGAGGGGGGTTGGAAAAACCTGCGCCAAGTGTCACCAACATGAATTCCAACGATGTCAGAAAAGTTAGCAGAAGGATGCTTCTCTCATGCTAAATGTCAGGAAGGTACATCACAGAATTAAAAAGCAAAAAGGCAGAGACCTGATTTGTACAGCAGTAGGAGTGAATGAACATATATACCATTTATTCAACATTTATTATGTGAAGTCCTGAAAATCCTGCCTTGAGTTTATAGATACAGACTTGCCAGAATTTTGGAAGTTCCAGATTCTTCTTACTAATAGTGATCATCGGCAATGCAAAATTATACATGGACTAGAATCTTATTTTTCCTCCTAAAGTTTGAAGTTGAGAGAGCTGTGGTGAAAATGTGAGACTTAAATCCACACTAGTGTCTGTGAGCCTTTGAACACATAGTGAAGTTATTTTAGCTTTTACTCCAGAACTTCAATGTTCCTGTCATTTATGAAAGTGCACACAGATGCCACTTGAAGTTGCATTTGGATCTTAAAACATGGAAACCTTGGGGCCCAGGAGACAGAGGGTAGATACTTATGGAATGCTGTGGTGTCCACCCAGATCTTTTCCAGGATAGGACCTCCAGAACCTCTATAGTTGGCAGTGTAGACAGACACAACTCTCAGCTGGGACCCTCTCTGGCACCTGTCCTGGATAAGAGATGCCTCCTTCAATATCACAGTCTCTTGTGTAGAAAGCTGTAATTCAAGGACTGGCCTACTCAGGGGTGTAAATTGCCCTCTTCTCACCTTATTTGGAAGACCACCCCAGCTGCAGGGCTCTGCAGAGGATCAACTGAGGCCTTTGATGCAACTTTATCTCAGTCTAGCCCTGATTCTTGAGCAGCCCTTCAGGTGATAATCATAAGGACATTCCCAGTAAACCGCCTGCATCCTAGAGAAATGCCCAATGACAATAGATAAGGGCTCCATGCCTTATCCATACCGGAGAGAGAATGTGTATGTCTTCATGTCTCTTTTTATAATGTGATTCTATCTTTGTCTTCTTGGGCTGTTAGAGCAAAATACCACAGACTGGATGGCTTAAGCAACAAACATTTATTTATCACACTTCTGAAGGTTGGAACTCTGAGAAGAGGGTGGCAGCATGATCTAGTTCTGGTGAGGGCACTTTTCCTGGCTTGCAGACAGCCACCTTCTTGCTGTGTGCTCACATGACCTTTCCGAAGTGCATGGTGGTCGAGAGAGAGTGAGTGCACTGTGAGGAGTCTCTACTTTAAAGGCAGTAGTTCCATTATGGGGGCCCCATCCTCATGACCTCATCTAAACCAAATTAGCTCCCAAAGACCCCATCTCCAAATACTGTCACATTTGGGTTAGGGTTTCAACTTATGAATATCAGGGGGGAGGGGTAAAATCATTCTATCCATAACAGATCCTGACTTTCTATCCATTCAGATAGAGTTAATTTCCCTCACTGAATTATAGATTAAGAAAAAATATATGCAGTGGTTAAAAGCTACAGAACGTGTGTGTGTGTGATCCTGAGTCCACCGTGTTTGAGTGTTGTAAACTTAGCAAGTTACTTAACTCTCTGTGTCCAGTTTCCTTATCAGTAAAATAAAGATGATAATAATAGCATCTGTTACTAAAGAGTGTTGCAAAAATGTAAAGCAGTAGGCACAGAGCATAGTTTTTCTTTTTAAATAAGTATAATTATGACTGTTATATAGTCTTATGTTTAGACATTTAAAAGTTTTGGTATGTTATGAAATTAGTCTCCCATGTCTCCCCTGTTCCAGTGTGAAGGTACTGAGGACAGAGGTTGAGTCTTAGGTGACTCTGCATCTCCATTGCCTAGTACCATGTCTGATAGTGAGCACCCAAAAACCATTTGTGGAATTAATTCAAAAAGGTCTGGGGAAACTTCAAATAATTAAAGACTATGAATGAATTTTAAGATTTCCTGAATACCTCATTAAACAGGCAGTAAATCAAAAAGGCCATTGATTAGAAATGACTGAAATACATATTTTTATTTATTTCCATTCGCCAACACTTACTTTATTTATAACTCATTTACGTCATCAGTCTGTGTATTTTGTCGGTATGCAAGATTAAAACCTTGATGCCCTAGCATGTGTGTTCCAACACAAGCAAAGCATTGCAAATGCTCTTTGTCTGTAACACAAAACATGAAAGCTAATTGGTTTTACTAATGTGTTCAGGTAGATAAACCACAAAGTTCTATGAGTGCTTATTACAGCAGTCATAGCTCAAATGATAATACCAAAATTTTGAAGTATGGTTTGTCATGAGTTCCCTTCCCACACCCACCTCCACTCTCCCCTGTCTGTTCTCCCCTCTCGTCTAAACCCTTCCAAATTTTAATCTTACTCTGAAGCATTTCCATGACTCGTGTTTTATCATCATCCAAAGTCTTGTTAGTACGTCTACTTTACTTGTGTCTGGACTACGTGTGCACTAAGCTCCATTGACTACAATTAGGTCCCAGAGAGCTTTATATAAATAAATAGGAAGCAAAATCAACTTAGTCATTTTTAACCTCACTTTTGTGTATTTGTCATATGCAAAATTCCTTCCTTCACTGTTAACATTTTGCATTCTTCCACACAAGATCAGACAAAGTTCTTCTTCTTTTTTTTTTTTTTTTGGTAGCAGCAGCAACAATCCTTGCTTATGTAAACAAAGCCCAATATTTCATTGACTGTTGCTGGAATTATTCAGATAATCAAAGGAAATGCTGAGCTGCCAGGCTTCAGGGAAGCAATATCAACACTGCTTAAGTCTGATAACCAGAAAATATGGACTCTCCAGGGGCCAGCTGCCTTTAATGTGGCTCAATTCCCGCAACGTCCAGGCTTCAGGGATTGGCTTTTGGTTTCAGTTTCCAGGAGAGAGTTTGGCCACTGTGGGCTGGATAATCTTACCTGGATAAATCAACGCAGGCCAGGAAGGTGGGTGATCGCCCTGGAGAGGCGAGGCTTATCTGTACTCACTGCCAGAGCCTGTGGATCAAGAACCCCAGCAAGGGGGTCTAATTGGAATCCTCACTTAGAGATATGAGTCAAAGTGAAGGATGGAACGTTCTCTCGACAAAGCACAGGGGCTGTTTCCCAAATAAAGGAGAAAATGCAGGGACTACAAATAAGAAATATCTACTATACTCGCTTTATCATGTGTGCAAGTAAATCTAAAGATGTATTTATACTTTTAGAATGAAAATATTTGCACATAGGTAATATGCCTTTTTCACTGAAAGCTATAATGTGGGCATATTTTCATTTATAACCAAGTGGTTAAAATGTGGACTTTGGAGCCAGATTTCCTGGATTAAAATCTAGGCTCTCCCACATAAAACCCTGGGTAAGATACTTAACCTCTCTATGCCTCAGTTTTCTCATCTGCAAAATAGGGATAATATCTCTTTCATTATCAGTGAGAAAATTATGGAGTTGGGGAGAGCTGATGCAGCCCATCCCCGCTCTTGCCTTTAAGGGGGCAAGCTAACTTTGGAAGACATTTAGCTTAGTTTAAATGATAGTAGCCCTTTGGTAAAACTCAACTACTTTAGTAAAGCTAATGAGAGACTATGAGCCTAGGGGGAAGTGACGAGCCTAAATTCCACTAAGGTGTAGGTAGACAAGGCACAAAATATGTTTCCTCAATTACCACTGCAAATAACAACACTATTGTAGATTGGCCTTTTGATACATCTTTTCAGGTTTTTTGCATATCTGACACCCATGGCTTCATCTGGACCCACCAGAAGCAATTTAGCACAAGAGCTCAGCTTCATCTCCTAGGATTTCAACTCCAATGCAACCAATCAGCAGCAAGCACCCATTGCACAGCCATCCACCCTTTCTCCTGAATTATCTTTGAAAAACCGCTAAGTAGGGGCCTTCAATGAGGTCTATTTGAGTAATAACTCCATTTCTTGCATGGTGTGGCCCACCTGTGTCAATTAAATTCCTTCTCTACTGCAAGGCACTGGACTTTGTGTGTGGGCAGGAACTCATCAGGGTTACACTAATTACTCAAAAAGTTACCCTCTATTAGTGAACATTCTTGTCCACACTGAGGAATAAGCACTGATTTTTTTTATCTTGCCCAAATTCTTATCTAAGGGGCCTGGGGAGTCATGCCCTACAAACCATAAATTGTCATCAGATGGGTTTTATTTGACCATGTGTATCATATGACTTACTTTCCAATCTGACTGGCATAACAAGGAAGAAAATAAAAATATATTTCCTTACCATAACTTGAAATTGTTCTTCCAAGTCTCTTGTGGGATCCACATTCTATAGGAATCCCTTTCTCCTTTATTTTCCTTCCTTCCTTCCCTGATTCAGGACAGTATCAGTTAAGAGCCAGGTACCATTTTAAGTCTGATAAGAAACACATTTTACAACCTGCTTTCTCTCTGAAGTCTGCTACCTGAGGGCTTGCTTTGCACAATAAAACTTGGTCTCCACAATATTTTACCTTAACCTGAACATTCTTTTCCATTAATCCAAGGTCTCAAATAAACTCAACCAATTGTCAACCAGAAAATATTTAAATTTACCTATAGCCTGGAAGCCATCCCAAAGCCTCGCTTTGAGTTGTCCTGCCTTTCTGAACCAAACCAATGTATTTCTTAAATGTATTTGATTGATGTCTCATGCCTCCCTTAAATATATAAAACCAAGCTGTACCCCGACCACCATGGGCATATGTTCTTAGGATCTCCTGTGGACTGTGTCACAGGCTCAGACTAAATCTCTTAAAATATTTTACAGAGTTTGACTCTTTTTGTCAACAATACACAAACATCCTTAGAATTTTTTTCTGATTTTTTTTTATTAAAGTGATTTCACACTTCTTTTCTGTATTCTTTTCCAGAATTGAATAGTAATTGAATATAAATTGTCATATTCCCCTTCAGGAATGCTGTACCAAAATCTGCTCCCAATCAGCATTTTAATTTCATATGTTAATCTTACCATATATATCACCAATCTAACCATATATATTATCAATATTTTAAACCTTTGGCAGTCTTCTAGGAAACATGTATCTCATTGTTTTTGCTATAGCATTTCTGACAAGTCATCTAGCTCCTGCTGACTGCTTCCAGCTGCAGAGAGCTCTTTCTACCCATTAAGAGACAACCCCTACAGTTAGAAAGTCAGTCCTCCCTTATGCTGAGCCAAAACCCGCCTGTTGAACTCCCCTGTGCATTCCTGTTCCAAGTTAATTTGTCTTTTTGCCACTCTCTCAGTCAGAGTTCATGCAGGGATGCAGCTATTTCTTACTGCAAATTGGTGTTATGAGGTTAAAGAGAGCTGGGGGAACAAGAAAGAGTAGATGGGGAACTCAAGAACTCAGCTCCATGTTGCTGATGCTCAGACCATAATGAGAGGTCATTGCCAGATTGTATTAGTGTTTTTCAGGGAGAGATATATGTCTGATTCTGAGAGTGTTGAAGCCAACTGGCTGCCAAGCCAATGACCATTGTTGGAGTGACACTGATGGGAACAGGAAAATATGGGAAGGAAGTACATTCTCCACTCTTTCTACCTTCCAATCTCCTCCAATAGTATCTTCTATTGGCCTTATCTTCACTTAATCCATAGTCAGCTAACAAGGATGTCTGGGAAGTAGTTTGCAGAGGCTCAGCCTCAGTGTCAAATGTTACAGATGAGAGTGAGCTAGGAAAAAAAAAACTAGCTCACCTACTCATTCCTCCTTCCTAATTTAAAATTATTCCAGAATTAATAGCAATAATTTATCCCTGCTATTTTTATTATTATTATAGTCATAACAGACTGTAAACCTTAGGATACAAAACCAAGCAAATTGGAATTGAATTTAACCTCAGTTTCCCAGTTATATGGCTCAGGGTTAATTTTGGACATACAGCATATTCCACATAGGAGGTATTAAGGTACAGGAAACTCTGGTGTTGCAGGAAAACATTACACTGTGTATTCTTCTTGCAATACCACCTGCTTCCTTCTGCAACTCAGCTAGATGAGCTGATGACTGACTCAGATGCATTGAAATAGTTTAGAAGTAATCACAGACAGACTCTTAAATTCAAAAGAACAAGCCTCCCTCTCTTAACATCTGCTATCTCTACTGCTTTTTTTTTTAATGGTTTCTTTCTTTAAAAACAAACAAACAAACAAAAAAGACAAAAGGAATTGCTTCAACAAGTACAACTGGGAATACAGTACATGATGTTATTGCATCAGTGTGGTGGTGTGAATGTTTCTGTGAACTTATTAGAATAAAAGAAGGACATGGAAAGCTCAGCTTCTAAGGGGCTGATTTTGGAAACGATTCAACATTTGATCTAGAGCCAGTCACCTTCAATCATCTCTCATTCAAGATCTTAGTTTTCCCATCTACCGCTGGAGCAATTTTTTCTACATAAGTCCTTTGAGATCCTGGGAGAAAGTAGAGCGAGCCCAAAGGGTTTTTAATGAATGTGTGTTTAAAATGCAGCTGACAAGCGTGGCGATAAAGGTTGCTTTAGGCACCCTGGTGCCTGTTGATTTCTTCTCCATTTTGGTGCATACTCAAAAGAGCCTAATGCCAAGTGATGGAAACCATTCTTCCTGCATTACTACCATCTGTTTCCTTGGCATCCATTACAGACAGCTGAGTTGCCAGCTTTCAAGCTGTTTATTGGTGTGTCACATGGAGGAGTTATTGATGGACTAACTGGATCTCTTGAAAACTGGACATTGTTTCTCTTTGAAATGTTTGTTCAATATCACACAATTTTTTACAGGATGTTCAATAGGCATTTATTCAATAATTTTCTTGGACTCTGACAACAGGGTAGTTTCATAATCATGAATGGGTGTTTGAAAAACTTCACACCTGTGTCAACTCTCAAGCAAGCTAGAAATGGCACTAGAAAAGGATCACAAAAAGGAAAATGAAATGGTCAAGTGAGAAGAAGGATTACCTTATGAGTGAAGACTGAAAAGATCTATCCTCAAGTGTGCAGTCAGGGAAGTAAAGAGATATACTCTAAATTTATATTGTCATAAAGTTTGTAATAGAAGGAGGATGCTGGGAAAGTTGGAAAGAAATATATTTAAAATACATAAAATGGAATCTGTCTTTGCATACTGGGTATTAAGCCTAAGATTTCTATTATCTAATATATCCAAAAATGGCAGCAGCTGAATTCCAAACAATGCATTAATAAAACGTGTGTATGTGCACATATATAGATACATACATACACAGACCTGTAAGTATTAGAGAAGATAAATCCAAGCTTTTGGGCAAATCTCTAACCTGAAAGGTAAATACCAAATAGTTCAAAAGATCATTTACAAAATGTCCTTTAAGTTCACTATAACAGCAGAATATCAGACCAGATGCAACACAGGTGCAAATGATTAGTATTTCTTATTTTATCCAACACTTGGCTGAGCTAAGCCCTGTTGCCAAATGCTGTTGAAAATACAGAGATTCAGCAAATAAGTAAGTTTCTAGTCCTCAGGGAGTTTATAATCAATTGAAGATGATCAGATATAAAGATATACATGTGCGTTATGTATAAACACATGCACATATCAGATGTATTTACCATTAAATACTCTAATTAAGGATGAATGCTACAAAAAAAAAGAGTACAAAGTCAAATGAGAATTCAGAAGATGGGTGGCTATCATACTTAGTTAAAGGGAATAGGAAATACTTCTTGGAAGAGGTGTTGTTTGACCTGGATCTTAATGAATTAGTTGAACTCAATCACCAAACTCAACTACATTTTCCTCATCTCCTGTTTGCCTATGAAGAAGGATATATAAGTATGTGGACCTCATCGTGTAATTGGGTCATCATTTTTGTGACCCCCCCCACCCACATGCTTATGCACACTAAATGAATTTGTATGCTTTTTACTTTTATTAGTCTGTCTACTGTCAGTTTATTTCCATTGAGCCTTCAGAGGGCAGAGGGGAAGATTTCCCTCTTTGCCTCTACATGCTAAGGAGTTTAAATTTTAAAAGGTTTGGGGAAAAGAATAATGAGATCAGATTTATACAATCAATTGAAGGAGAAACTAGAGATAGGAAGACAAGTCCAGGGCAGTGATGGTAGTCTCTGATTTAAAAATGCTACTGATAGAAAAGACTCAATAAACCTGGATTAGTCCATTTTCACACTGCTATAAAGAACTACCTGAGACTCAATAATTTATGAAAAAATGAGGTTTCATTGATTCAGTTCCACATGGCTGGGGAGGCCTCAGGAAACTTACAATCACGGTGGCAGACAAAGGGAAAGTAGGTACCTTCTTCTAAAGGCAGCAGAAGACAGAGAATAAAAGGCTAAGCAAAACTTTTAAAGTATCAGGTCTCATAAAAACTCACTCACTATCATGAAACAGCATGGCATGGAGAAAATCAACCTATGATCCAGTCACCTCCCACCAAGTCCCTCCCTTTACATGTAGGGATTACAATTGAGACGAGATTTGGGTGGGGACACAGAGCCAAACCACATCAAAATCCCTACTAGTCTATCCATCTATTTTTAAAATTAAAAAATAAAAACTGAGGTCTATATCAGTATACTGATTCAACCACATTTAACCAACTCATAAGAGTGAATCAGAACTAGAACCTAACTATGGATCAAATTCATAAAAGGAGATATCAGGGGATTAGCATGGGGAACTGGAGGAGGAAAGCCCTCCAGTTCCTCATGTTAAGTAGTATGCCTCATGGGCTAACTGAACATGGGGAATGACAGAGGGAAGAGTCCAAAAGGGCTCAGAGCTTGTGAATCCTCTCTTTCAGAGCTCTCTGCCCACCTCACTCACCCCCTCAGTCCACCTGTTCTCTTTTGATCTGCAACTCAAAGGTGTTCTCTGGCCCCTTCCTCTCCACACTTCTATACTAATTTTCTATTGCTATGTAAAAAGTTGCCACAAACTCAGTGCTTTAAAACAACATCTACTTTTTTAGTTTAAAGTTCTGTAGATCAGAAGTCCAGCACAGCATGTTTATATTCTCTGGGACCTCTCAGGGATTACAGCGTTGAAATCCATGTGGAGGCCAGGCTAAACTCTCATCTGGAAGCCCTAGAGCAAACTCTGCTTCTGAGTTCATTCTTGTTGTTGGCAGAATTCAGACCTTTGTCATTGTAAAACAGAGGTCCCTTGCCTGGCTAGGTGTCAGCCAGGAGATATTCAGCTCTTAAAGTTACTCAAATCCTTGTCACATAGCTTCATCCATTTTCAGCCCATTCTTATGCATGGAATCTCTGACTTTCTTTATCTCTAACCTGTAGGCCCAAATTTGAAAAGTTCTTGTGGTAAGGTAAGGTCCACTGGTGCCTAACTCGCTCTAACTTAAGGTCAACTGTGCCATATAATGTAATCTACATATTGAAGAAAAATCCATCATACTCACAGATTTGGGGAGTAGGCAGGATATGTACAACAGGAAGCAAGAAATCGTGGGCCCATCGCAGAGTCCTGCCTATCACACCCTTCTACTAACCATAGTTTCTTTTCTCTCACATGTGTTTTGGGAGTATGGTTTAATTCAATTCAGACTAACATGTAAAAACAGCTTGTTTGGATACCTTAGTCTTCAATGACATCTGCTCATTAACTTAAAATGATTGTTTGTGGAATGTTTGGCAATGTTTTAAAGAGATTTGAAGGTAGGTGACTTGGGGGGGTAGAATTCATTAAAGCCATGAGTAACTTTATATATACATATATACAATCCTGTATATATACATATACATACATATGTATATATATATATATATATATACACACACACACACACACATATATATATGTATATATACAGGATTGTATATATGTATATATAACTTTGTATATACATATATACAATCTTTATATATACAATCCTGTATGTTCTACACATGTACTGCAGAATCTAAAGTGCAGTTTTATATATATATGTAAAATTTATATATATATTTATATATATAAATTAATATATATATATATAAAACTGCACTTTAGATTCTGCAGTACATGTGTAGAACATACAGGATTGTTGCATAGGTATACACATGGCAAGGTGGTTTGCTGCCTCCATCCCCCCGTCACCTACATCTGGCATTTCTCCCCATGTTATCCCTCCCAATACCCACACCCCACACTGTCCCTCCCCTATTCCCTGCCAACAGACCCCAGTGTGTGCTGCTCCCCTCCCTGTGTCCATGTGTTCTCACTGTTCAACACCCACCTATAAATGACAACATGCAGTGTTTGATTTTCTGTTCTTGTGTCAGCTTGCTGAGATTGACGGTTTCCAGATTCATCTGTGTCCATACAAAGGATATGAACTCATTGTTTTTTATGGCTGCATTGTATTCCATGGTGTATATGTGCCACACTTTCCTTGTCCAGCCTATCATCAATGGGCATTTGGGTTGGTTCCAGGTCTTTGCTATTGTAAACAGTGTTGGAATGAACATATGTATGCATGTGTCTTTATAATAGAATGATTTATAATCCTTCGGATATCTACCCAGTAATGGGATTGCTGGGTCATATGGAATTCCTGTTTCTATGTCCTTGAAAAATCACCACACTGTATTCCACAATGGTTGAACTAATTTATACTCCCACCAACAGTGTAAAAAGTTTTCCTTTTTCTCCACATCCTCTCCAGCATCTGTTGTCTCCAGATTTTTTAATGGTCACCATTCTAACTGGTGTGAGTTGGTATCTCAATGTGGTTTTGATTTGCATTTCTCTAATGACCAGTGATGATGAGCATTTTTTCATATGTTTGTTGGCCTCATATATGTCTTCTTTTGAAAAGTGCCTGTTCATATCCTTTGCCCACTTTTGAATGGTTTCATTTGTTTTTTTATTGTAAATCTGTTTTAGTTCTTTGTAGATTCTGGATATTAGCCCTTTGTCAGTTGGGTAGATTGCAAAAATTTTTTCCCATTCGGTTGGTTGCCAGCTCACTCTAATGACTGTTTCTTTAGCTGTGCAGAAGCTCTGAAGTTTAATTAGATCCCATTTGTCTATTTTGGCTTTTGTTGCCAATGCTTTTGGTATTTTAGTCATGAAGTCCTTGCCTATGCTTATGTCCTGAATGGTTTTGCCTAGGTTTTCTTCTAGGGTTTTTATGGTGTTAGGTCTTATGTTTAAGTCTTTAATCCATCTGGAGTCATCTGGGGTTAATTTTAGTCTAAGGTGTCAGGAAGGGGTCCAGGTTCTGCTTTATGCACATGGCTAGCCAGTTTCCCCAACACCACTTATGAAACAGGGAATCTTTTCTCCATTGCTTGTTTTTGTGAGGTTTGTCAAAAATCAGATTGTTGTAGATGTGTGGCTTTGCCTCCGAGGCCTCTGTTCTGTTCCATTAGTCTGTATCTCTGTTTTGGTACCAGTACCATGCTGTTTTTGATTACTGTAGCCTTGTAGTATAGTTTGAGGTCAGGTAGTGTGATGTCTCCAGCTTTGTTCTTTTTGCATAGAATTAACTTGGCTATGTGGGCTCTCTTTTGGTTCCATATGAAGTTTAAGGTGGTTTTTTTCCAGTTCTGTGAAGAAGGTCCTAGGTAGCTTGATGGGGATAGTGTTGAATCTGTAAATTACTTTGGGCAGTATAACCATTTTCACAATATTGATTCTTCCAAACCATGAGCATGGAATGTTTTTCTCTCTGTTTGTGTCTTCTCTTATTTCCTTGAGCAGTGGTTTGTAATTCTCCTTGAAGAGGTCCTTTACGTCATTTGTTAGTTGTGTTCTTAGGTATTTTATTCTCTTTGTAGCAATTGTGAAAGGCAGTTTGTTCTTGATTTGGCTCTCTTTAAGTCTGTTATTGGTGCATAGGAATGCTTGTGATTTCTACACATTGATTTTGTATCCTGAGACTTTGCTGAAGTTGCCTATCAGTTTCAGGAGATTTGGGGCTGAGACGATTGGGTCTTCTAAATATACAATCATGTCAACTGCTAATAGAGACAATTTGACTTCCTCCTTTCCTAATTTAATATACTTTATTTCTTTTTCTTGCCTGAGTACTCTGGCTAGAACTTCCAATACTATATTGAATAGGAGTGGTGAAAGAGGGCATCCTTGTCTAGTGCCAGATTTCAAAGGGAATGCTTCCAGTTTTTGCCCATTCAGTATGATATTGGTTGTGGGTTTGTAATAAATACCTTTTATTGTTTTAAGATATATTCAGTCAATATCTAATTTATTGATAGTTTTTTGCATAAAGGGCTGTTGAATTTTGTCGAAGGCCTTCTCTGCATCTATTGAGATAATCATGTAGTTTTTGTCTTTGTTCTGTTTATGTGGTAGATTATGTTTATAGACTTGCGTATGTTGAACCAGTCTTGCATCCCTGGAATGAAGCCTACTCGATCATGGTGGATAAGCTTTTTGATGTGCTGTTGCAATGATTTGCCAGTATTTTATTGAAGATTTTTGCAACTATGTTCATCATGGATATTGGCCTGAAGATTTCTTTTTTTGTTGAGTCTGCCGGGTTTGGTAACAGGATGGTGTTGGTCTCCTAAAATGATTTGGGAAGGATTCCCTCTCTTGGATTGTTTGGAATAGTTTTTGAATGAGTGATACCAGCTCCTCTTTGTATGTCTGGTAGAATTCGTCTGTGAATCCATCTATATCTGGGCTTTGTTTTGGTTGGTAGGCTATTAATTGCTGCCTCAACTTCAGCCCTTGTTATTGTTCTGCTCAGAGTTTTGACTTCTTCCTGGTTTAGGCTTGGGAGAAGGCAAGTGTCCAGGAATTTATCCGTTTCTTCGAGGTTGATTGGTTTATGTGCATAGAGTTGTTTGTATTAATCTCTGATGGTAGTTTGCATTTCTGTGGAATATGTGGTGATATCCCCTTTAATATTTTTTGTTTCATATATTTGATTCTTCTCTCTTTTCTTTTTTATTAATCTGGCTAGCTGTCTATTTTGTTGATTGTTTCAAAAAACCAGCTCCTGGATTTAATGATTTTTTAAAGGGTTTTTTTTTGTCTCTATCTCCTTCAGTTCTGCTCTGATCTTAGTTGTTTCTTGTCTTCTGCTGGATTTTGAGTTTTTTTGATCTTCCACCTCTAGCTCTTTCAATTTTGATGATAGGGTGTCGATTTTAGATCTTTTCTTCATTCTCATGCGGGCATTTATTGCTATAAATTTTCCTCTAGATACTGCTTTCAATGTGTCCCAGAGATTCTGGTACATCATGTCTTCGTTTCCATTGGTTTTGAAGAACATCTTTATTCCTGCCTTCATTTCATTGTTTATCCAGTCAACATTCTAGAGCCAGTTGTTCAGTTTCCATGAAGTTGTGCAGTTCTGAGTTAGTTTCTTAATCCTGAGTTCTAATTTGAGTGAACTGTGGTCTGAGAGATTGTTTGTCATGATTTCCGTTCTTTTGCATTTGTTGAGGAGTGATTTACTTCCAATTATGTGGTCAATTTTAGAGTAGGTGTGATGTGGTGCTGAGAAGAATGTATATTCTGTGGATTTGAGGTAGAGAGTTCTGTAGATGTCTATTAGGTTTGCTTGGTCCAGATCTGAGTTCAAGTCCTGAATATCCTTGTTAATTTTCTGTGTCATTGATCTGTCTAATGTTGACAGTGGAGTGTTAAAGTCTTTCACTATTATTGTGTGGGAGTCTGTCTCTTTGTAGGTCCTTAAGAACTTGCTTTATGAATCTGGGTGCTCCTGTATTTGGTGCTTATGTATTTAGGATTGTTAGTGCTTCTTGTTGCATTGATCCTTTTACCATTATGTAATGCCCTCCTTTGTCTCTTTTGCTCTTTGTTGGTGTAAACTCTATTTTATCAGAGACTAGGATTTCAACTCCTGCTTTTTTTTCTCTCTCTCCATTTGCTTGGTAAATCTTCCTTCATCTCTTTATTTTGAGCCTTTGTGAGTCCCTGCATGTGAGATGGGTTTCCTGGACACAGTACACCAGTGGGTTTTGACTTTTTATCCAATTTGCCAGTCTGTGCCTTTTGATTGGTTCATTTAGCCCATTTACATTTAAGGTTAATATTGTTATATGTGAGTTCGATCCTGCCATTTTGACTCCAGCTGGTTGTTTTGCCCATTAATTGATGCAGTCTCTTCATTGTGTCAATGCTCTTTACCATTTGGTACATTTTTGGAATGGTTGGTACTGGTTGTTTCTTTCTATGTTTAGTGCTTCTTTCAAGAGCTCTTGTAAGGCAGGCCTAGTGGTGATGAAATCCCTCAGCAATTGCTTGTTCATAATGCATTTTATTTCTCCTTTGCTTATGAAGCTTAGTTTGGCTGGATATGAAATTCTAGGTTGAATGTTCTTTAAGAATGTTGAATATTGGCCCCCACTCTCTTCTGGCTTATAGGGTTTCTGTCGAGAGATTGGATGTGAGTCTGATGGGCTTCGCTTTGTGGGTAACCCGACCTTTCTCTCTGGCTGCCTGTAGCATTTTTTCCTTCATTTCAACACTGGTGAATCTGACAATTATGTGCCTTGGGGTTGCTCTTCTTGAGGAATATTTTTGTGGTGTTCTCTGCATTTTCTGGACTTGAATATTGGCTTGCCTTGCTAGGTTGGGAAAGTTCTCCTGGATAATATCCTGAAGAGTGTTTTCCAGCTTGGATTAATTCTCTTCGTCACATTCAGGTACACAAATCAAGCATAGATTAAGTCTTCTCACATAATCCCATATTCCTTGAGGTTTTGTTCATTTCTTTTCACTCTTTTTTCTCTAATCTTGCCTTCTCATTTTATTTCATTGAGTTGATCTTCAATCTCTGATATCCTTTCTTCTGCTTGGCCAATTCAGCTATTGAAATTTGTTTATGCTTCGTGAAGTTCTTGTGTTGTGTTTTTCAGCTCCGTCAGGTCATTTATATTCTTCTCTAAGCTGTTTATTCTCATTAGCATTTCATCAAACCTTTTTTCAAGGCTGTTAGTTTCTTTGCATTGGGTTAGAACATGTTCTGTTAGCTCAGATACATTTGTTATTACCCACCTTCTGAAGACTGTTTCTATCAATTCATCAGACTCATTCTCCATCCAACTTTGTTTCCTTGCTCATGAGGAGTTGTGACCTTTTGAAAGAGGAGAGGCATTCTTGTTTTGGGTGTTTTCATCCTTTTTGCACTGATTTCTTCCCACCTTTGTGGATTTATCTACCTGTGGTCTTTGTAGTTGGTGACTTTCGAATGGGTTTCTGAGTGGATGTCATTTTTGTTGACAATGAAGTTATTTCTTTCTGTTTTTTAGTTTTCCTTCTAACAGTCAGGACCCTCTGCTCTAGTACTGCTGGAGGTTGTATCCAGACCCTACCCACCTGGGGATCATCTGTGGTGGCTGCAGAACAGTAAGGGTTGCTGCCAGTTTCTTCTTCTGTTATCTTCGTCCCAAAAGGATACCCAGCAGATGTCAGCCTCAGCTCTCCTTTATGAGGTATCTCTTTGGATATATGGGGGTTGGGAGCTGCTTGAGGAGACAGTCTGTCCCTTATAGGAGCTCAAGTGCTGAGCTGGGAGCTCCATTGTTCCATTCAGAGCTGCTGGGCAGGTATGTTTAAGTCTGCTACAGTGGAACTAATAACACCTTTTTTTCCCAAGTCCTGTGTCCTGGGAAGGTGGGACTTTATTTATAAGGTCCTGACATGCTGCTGCCTTTTTTCAGAGATGCCCTGCCCAGCTAGGAGGTAGCCTGTTCACAGTCTGCCATCAGAGGTATTGCTTAGCTGCCATGGACTCTGCCCAGTTGCTGTGTGATCTTCCTTGCACTTTTGTTTATAGAGGCAGTTAGAACTGCCTCGGTAATGGCGGTCTTCCTCAGTAATGGCAGACTGCCTCTGTAATGGTGGACTGCCTCTGTATTGGCAGGTTGCTTCGGTAATGGTGGACTGCCTCACTAACGGTGGACTGCCTTGGTAATGGTGGACTGCCTCGGTAATTGCGGACTGCCTCAGTAGTGGGGTACTGCCTTGGTAATAGCATATGCCCTTCCCCCCACAGAGCTGGATCATCCCGGGTCCAGCTGTGCTTCCTGTCAAACTCTCAATCCAGAGCGTTTCTTATTGCTGGTCTTTGTGGGGGCGGGACAGGCCAAGCCAGATCACCTTGCTCCCTGTTTCAGCCCCCCTTTTTCAGTTGAATGGGTGGCTCTGTCTCCCAGGGGTTCCAGGCACCAGTTGAAACAGCAACCGAGTTTTGTGTGGAGACCCTCTGTACAGGCTGAAAGAGCCATGCTGGAAACTCATGGCACTTTTCAGCCCAGGAATCTCCTGGTGTGTAGGCAGTAATAACTCATTTGGAAATGCAGTGGTCACTCACCCTCTATGTTGTTCTCACTGGCAACTGCACTCCAGAGCTGTCCTTATTCAGCCATCTTGGAACCTCTTGAGTAAGTTTTTTTAACTTAATTTTTTTCTTATTAAGAGACAGTGTCTCACTATGTTGTCCAGACTGGTCTCAAACTCCTGGGCTCAAGTGATCCTCCTGCCTCAGCAACCCAAAATGCTAGGATTACAGGCATGAACAACCACATCCAACTCATGTATAACTTTTGACCACAATGTTTACACTGCCCTATTCTCCTGGGGTGGAGGGTTCTGTCATCCGAACAAAGAAAATACACAGGAGCATTGCTCTTGCATAAGAACTACCAAGTCATATTTTTTCCTCTTTTCTTCATCCCCAGAGGTTTACTTTGCTGTCTTTGCCTCAGCATCCTCTTCAGTAATCAGGAAGTTATCCAGAAAAAAAAAATTAAACCAGTTACAATCCAATTCTTATGCCAAAAAGAAAACAACCAATCAGCCACTTGCAACATTCAGCACACTCTACATAGCAAGAGGACCATCAAGTTGCCAGATACTCTATATTCAGCCTTCCTTCTTTCAGCAATCATTTCTATAATTATTACTGGCACATTGTGCCTAATTAGTTATTTCTGTGGCATATGGGCATGAAATGTATGTGTTCCTTAGTCACCCTACTTTACTGTTAAATTGCCTGTAGAGATTTTTCAAAACATGAATAATTAAGCTTATTTCTTTGTCTCTTGTTTTCTAATTCCCCTAGATTCTATTCAGGTGATATTATTATACTGTATCCATGGCAACACTCATTATCTACATCTATAGGTAAAATCTTTTGGGGCTGCTGGTGAAACTTTTTTTCATTAATCTGGCTTTAGCCTGTAGACCATGAACGATAGAGCAGTTAAAAGTCACTGGTGCTAATATGGATTTAGCCTTTAATTAGCATAGCAAACTAATGCTCATATCCAACTCCCAACCAACTGTATTTTTTTTTTCTAGTTTGACAGGAAAAAAAGCGTATATATATATATATATATATGTGTGTGTGTGTGTGTGTGTGTGTGTGTGTGTGTATATATATATATATATATATATAGTGTGTGTATATATATATCCTTTAACCAAATCACAGAATAAATTGCTCATTTAGAGCTAATACCCTGAGCTCTGTAACCCTACTGAAATTGTTGTGAATTTTTAGACAAGTTATGAACAAGTGTTCAAAATATAAATAATAAATTTCACAAAACCCTTCAAAACCACTTAACTTCAACATATCAAAAATTTACCAAAATAAGCACTCTGATGTCTTACAGAACTAACCTACAGATAGAAGTCTCGTGTCCTATTTTTACTACTTTTCTGGTTGCAGTGCTGCACTGCTGATGCACACACCGCAAAAGATTTGAAGTCAGGAGACAAGGGTTTGAATTCCAGTTCTATCACTTTCCAGCTGTGAGACTATGGCCAAGTTACTGAACTTGTTCCCAGTCTTTGCTTCTTTATTTTCAAAGGTAGAATAGTAGTCATAAAATTGTGGGATTCTTGTGAGGATTAGAGATAATGTAGTTGGCATGCAGTAAGTGATCAATAAGTGATATTGTCACTGTTCCTTCTGGAACTGTCATGATGTGGAGCTTTTTTCCAAGGCAGGCTCTTGGGCCACAGCCCAGAATTGCTGAATCAGAACCTGCAGTTTCATGAGATTCTCAGGTTATTCACATGCACGTGGAAGTCTGGAAAGTATTAGTACTGAAGGTGGCCAATTGATGAAACATGGACATTTCACTCTAGCCATCTGCATGTTTCCATAGGTTATTTCATAGCATATGATTTTAAACTATATTCTTTCTAGTTGTTTGCATGTGTTGACATAGTTTAAATGAAAGAAATTGTCTTCTTTTCACTCCCAGACAGACAGAAAAATAGAACGAATATATTTACTATTTATTAAATGGAAATGAATCATCATGAAAATCACCCTGGTTGTCTTCACACTGAGTAGTCTGAAGAGAAAGGGAACAAGGAGGGGTTGGTCTTGCTGTCTCAGGAGTGGCAGAGGCAGAAGAGGTGAAGAAGGTAGGAGGGGAGGCAAGAGAGATTGACTGAAGTGTACCTGTACAGTTTAAACCTTGTTCAAAGGTCAATTGTATGTCTAGAGAGGGCTTATAGATCCTATAATTCAAACCCCATTTACAAAGATAATCATTTAGGCATCTAAGGAGATGAATAGGTTACTTGTCAACCTGGTATCACATGCTTCTTACTGGCACAAGATAAATATCTTCTAGATCACAAGATGTAATTTACAACAAATAGGTGTAAGCTTTCCTCAAAGGAATGCATTATAAACCTAGCCAGCTTAATTAATTACTGTACTCATTGTTTAGCAACTATTCCCAGACTGCCTACTCTATAAAGGCAGTATGCTAGGTGTCTAATAGGAGCAGGAAGCCAAGAATTACTGTGCAAATATGAGGTAGACAAGTTAATGGAATGCTTAAGAGCTTAGGCTTTGGAGTCAGATTGAAATCCTGGTTCTAGAATCACCCTTCATCCTTAACTCTTAGCCTTAATTACCTCATCTGTGAAATGGGGCTAATAAAACATGATTGAGAAAGTTGTGAAGAATAAATGAGATGACATGTAAAGTGGAGCAAGGCATGTAGCAATTGCTCAATAAACAATGGTAGTATCATTTTCAATATTATTTGGTACGGTTCCAAAACTCATGGATCAGTAGGGAAGAAAACATGAACACTTCTCAAAGGAAACAGAAATCACATCTGTTATTTTAACAGGGGCAATTTGCTTAAAAAGAACTATTAACTAGATTATGCAAGAACAGAAAGGCAAAAAGAGAATACCAGATGATCGCAGAGCTGATAGCTACAGGAAGCAGGGCAAGGATTTTGAGAATAACCAAATAAGGTGGAATTGTTAAAATTTGGAAGTTGGAAGGAGGAAAAGGCCAGTGAAATCGGAAGTCAGATCTCTGAAGAGAGAATGCTGCTAGGCTTCTGTCTCCGACATGGCCATAGTGAAGCTAATTCTGCAAATTTTGGGAAAAACTGCAAAGTGGACTCAATCTCTGCAACTGGAATGAACTTTCACTGCCTATAGTTCACTGCTACAAGAAACAGAAAGCTAAGAGGAAAGAGTGAGCCTCTCCTGTCTCCTGTAGCTTTCCTGTCTCCTGCCATTGTTGCCTGTTTAAACAGCCTACCAGGGAGCAGCTGGCAAAATCGTGCTGTGGCTTGCAGAGTGGCAGCCCCAGCCAGCAGCACAAAGCAGAGGATTGAAGAACAGAAGGATTTGGAGCTGAGAAACAATAGCTTACTAAGTGGCACTACAGGTTATTGTGATGCAAAACAGAGTAACAAGGACCATGAGAGAGTTTGCATTTTGAGGGATATGGGAATCCAGGAGAGGAAAATAATTACTTCCAGCTGGGGACATGAAATTTGTATTATAAAGGAGGTAGTGAGTGAGCTGGCCTCAAGGAGGAGATTAAGAATGTTCTCAGTGGAATTTTCTCCTCCTCTACTGCTCCTTTCCCTCCTCTGTGACAGTTAATATGCAAAAGCGAAGAACTGAGAACTGGAACATCATTACTCCAGGCTTCTAGGAACCTAGCCGACAGAAGATGTTCTGAAACAAATGGAAGGAAACATCATGAACCCATCCTTTTTGTTTTTGTTTTTTAGAGACAGGGGAAACGGGGTCTCGCTCTGTCATCCATGCTGGAGTACAGTGGTGGTGTGATCATAGCTCACTATAAACTTGAACTCCTGGCCTCAAGTTAGCCTCCTGCCTCTGCTTTCCAAAACACTGGGATCACCAGCATGAGCCACTGTGCCTGGCCCCTGAACCCAAGTTTTATAAAACAGTTCTTCTTTTCCATTTTTGTCTGTGGTTTGCATCTAACTACACTTAGTTTTTTGGAAGCTTTTTATGATTGCATCTCTGAGCAGAATAATGGGGATCATGGGTTGAAACATCAGCTGTGCAGAATTGAAGATGCTGGGTGGGATGTGCAGTTACCCACTCTGGCTACTGTCTCCAATCACAGTCTAAAGAGGATTCTCATTCCCCACTTTACTGAATGGGGCATACATCAGCAAATAAAATGTGCCAGCAGCTTAACTCAAAAGGTAAGAACTTTGCTGGCTTTCTGATGAAGCTCAGATAGCATCATGAAATTTGCTTTCACCTTCAGAGGAGAAAGATACCTGGCAGAATGTATTCTGAAAAAAAAAAATCCATTAGGATACAAACAAGGACCAAGGAAAAATTGAGGTACAGTGTCAAGGATGGAGAGAAAGTAAAGTCACCCTAAGTATATTTGTATTTTCCCCATTCTAAACTAAAAGTAAACTATCTTCTATATTATGCATTTTATTTATATCAAGAGTAAGAGCTAAGAGACTCATCATCTATCTATTTTTGAGAAGAAAGCACTTATGGACACTTGGTTTTTTAGTTTGAAATTTTTTTTTCTTAAGATGCTATTCACATGTAACAATGTGTGAAGGTTCTTGGATTCCTTCTCTCTCTTTTTCTATAATACAGTATATGCAGCACACTTCTTAGGAATCAAATAGACTTAATCAAGAGATACCAGATTCCAAACACCTCCACTGAACTGGGATCCCATTTACATTCTTTTTCTAAAAGGATACCAGGAAAATACATAAATAGCATATTATGTAAGACTATCAGCTTCACGGGACTACCATAGCAAAGATACCAGAGCTGGAGGGCTTAAGCAACAGAAATTTACTTTCTCATAGTTCTGGATCCCAGAAGTGCAAGATCAAGGTTCTGGCTGGGTTGTTTTCTCCTGAGGCCCCCTCTCAGGCTTGCAGAGGGCCACCTTTTCTCTGTGCTCTCACGTGGCCTTTTCTCTGTGTGCACCTAGCCCTAGTCTTTTCCTCTTCTTTTAAGGACACCAGCCACACTGGCTTAGGGCTGGACCCCAAGGACCTCATTTTAATTTACTTATGTCTTAAAAGACTTGCTCTAAATGAGTAACTGTGAGATGATGAATATGTTAATTTGCTTCATTATAGTAACCACTATATAACCATATAGTAATTATGTTAATTTGCTTTACTGTAGCAATTTGCTTTACCATTTATTATGTATTTATATCATCATGTTGTATATTTTAAATACATAAAATAAAACTTACTTTAAAATAAAAAGACTTTATCTCTAGATAAGCTTACATTCTGCAGGATGGAAAGTTAGGTCTTCAACATATGAATTTTAGGGGACACAATTCAGCCTATAACAAGTGGTAACACATGTACATATGCTAACATAATAAGACATGACTTTCTGTTAGTATAAAATAACATATTTCAGGGACAGGCACGGTGGCTTACCCCTGTAATCCCAGCACTTTGGGAGGCCAAGGTGAGTGTATCACCTTAGATCAGGAGTTCAAGACCAGCCTGGCCAACATAGTAAAACCCCGTCTCTACTAAAAATACAAACATTAGACTGATGTGGTGGCTCATGCCTGCAATCCCAGCTACTCAGGAAGCTGAGGCAGGAGAACTGCTTGAACCTGGGAGTAGAGGTAGCAGTGAGCTGAGATGGTGCCTCTGCACTCCCACCTCCGTGGCAGAGAGAGACTTTAAAAATAAAATAAAATTAAATCGTATTTTTCAGCATTGTTCAATTCTTACAAAGTTAAAATGTTAGAGGAGGAAAAAAAACATTTTCAAATTCATCTATGTAGAAGCTGGAAGAAACAACAGAGCAAAAGCACTAAAGATGGATGTCAAACACTGGGAGAAAAATAGCATACTTTCAAAAAGATGTTATTTCTGTTGTTATTCTACAAGGTAAAAATCATGATATTGGGCTTGCCTTAATTGCATATTGAAGGGACAGAGAGTATCTCCCCGTCTAATCGAAGATCAGCACTAACTCTGCCACTTACTGGGGCAATTCATTAAACTGCCTGAGTCGCCGTTTTCTTATCTGTAAACAAGAAATACATATAGTACCTTGAAAATTTCCTATGAACATGCATGAAGCACGATATATAAAAGTTTATGTCCCAACTAACAGTAGGCATCACTTTTATTGTTTTAACTAAGAGAGCTTCTGGATCTAAATAAGGCTGCAGACCTTATTTATGTTTGCCAGTAATAGGTTGACTGTGACTGTGGAGAAAGACCACACCTTTCTGTACATAATTGTTCTTCATATTAAAGGAGAACATCAGCAATGAAGAGTTTAGCATGCAGACATGTAGCCAAAAACTAAGACACAACAAAAACAGATAAAAGACCCCTTGCCTTAGCTGCATAATTAGCTCTGGTGCTTCACTGGAAGGAAGAGTGACATTCATGTATCTTTTGTGTAGGCTGTGGTATGAACTAGTGAGACTCATTTTGCTGCCTATTAAAAAGCATTCTTTTTTTTGCCAGTTAGCTACCTCTGTGCCTAAGTACAGCAGTCTCCATAGTGACAGAAATAGTTGATATTTCAAAGAACCAGTATCTTCAACTGACAAAATCAATTGAATATAAGATTATTGAATACAGTTTCCAAATGAAATCACCAGATTAATAATTCTCAGAACAGAAAGAGTACCAGGTCTTTGTCCTGAAGCAAATCCTACTTAAGGTGATATCAACTTCCATTAAATTCATGGTGGTGCTAAGGAATTATGAAGGAGCTGTTTCCTGACTGAGGTCATTTTTTAAAAAAATTGATCTCAGCCCTAAAGTTTTTATTTAATGTGCTTTGTAAGGGAGCAATCTGCCAAAACTGATATTTATAACATTTTCATTAGTGATTCCAGTGGACTGCTTATACGGTTCTTAATCTAACAATAAAAACTAAAATCTTCACATGACTTTACATTATTTTAAATGTTCTAGATATAAAATATTTAAGGAAAACTATTCCAGAGAGAGATTTTCCCCTCAATCAGCATTTTCTCTCATTATTTTCCCTGGAGTCCCTTGACAATATGTAATGAACTCCAGCACGCAAATTCATACACCGTTGGGTTTGCCACGAGGTTTTACTTTGAAGTTTCGTTATATCCCTGCAACTGTCATGTTGACAATAGTCATATGAAGCTTTTAAGGGGACATAAGAAAAACAATTGTATTATACAAGCATTTTGGATATGGAACTTTTTATGACATTTGAAATTCCCATACACATTTTGAGTTACATAATTATTTCACTGACTATAGATTTTTAAAAGAGTACCCTTGATAGTTATGTAGCTGTGGTTTCACGCTGCTCCCTTGTTGCAGAGGTGGATAGCTATGTACAGACTCTGTTCTTCCCACCTTCTCATTTAAAAATAAACCTCTAAAGAAGTTGAATGCAAAAGCATTAGCTTAACATTTCATTAATAATTTTAATGCAAAAAAAGCAAAAGAAATATGAAATCACCCACGTGGAATGTGTTATGTTATTCAGTTCCTGTTATATTTATAAGATGATTCTTAATTTAGAAAGGAAAGATTTAGATTATCACAATGGTATTCACTGGGAAAAAAAGTTAACTTTCGTTTGGAAATTTCTGGAATGTGCATATTTTCTAGTCAATAAAACTAGAAAAAAATTTCCCATCAATAGGCATTCCTATACTTGATATAATCCAAATGAATATAGTTGATGTTATGGTGCACCATATAAAAAGTAAGTGTAATATAAATATAAATGTAAAAAGTAAAGAAATGAATCAGAATACTTTCTCAAAAGAGGGTAGAAAGTACCCAACAGCGACAATAATCATTTCTCTGAAAATGTTCTCCTAATAAAAGCTGTTCCTCAGTCTTCTTAACTTTTCTCAGGCTAAATTTTGCCACTCACATTGTGAATGAACAATGAAGAAAACCATTGCAATGGAAGGTATTCAAATATACTATTCAAAATTTTATACCATGTGGATGATTCTAGCTCACATGGTTATCCATCAGCATTGAAAGGAAAGACATTAAAAATATAGTTTAAATTATTTAAAACTGACGCAGCCTCATGCTAGTAATGAAGGAAACCAGTACCAGGTGAAAACATTGTGAGGTGGATTTCAAAGTCATATGGAGGCAAGAGGAAGGACACTCAGCAAATTTCAGTTTTTACTTGAAGTATGAAGTCTGTTTAGCTAAATCAGAATGAGAGGAGAAAACACCATATTTTATTCCATATAAGCTGAAGACAACCAAATCTACAGGTCAATGGATATTAGCTAGTGATATGCTCTGGTTTGGGGTTCTCCAGAGAGTGTCTCAGGGCTAAAAGGTCATGGTGTGGGAAGCGGAGGGCTGGGACTTGACCTGCCACATCCCTAACCCAAGGATCCAGCTTAGGGAGAAGACACTTCAGAGGTCTCTTATGTGTACATAATACAGAATTTTATAGATGAATTAGGTATGTGATGCTTTTCTTGTGAATTTGTTTAAACCACATTTCTCTGAAGGTGAAATTCATAACAACTTTCTACTACACCTATAAGAAGAGTGCTTATAAATCAGCAAGAAAGCAAAAGCAATGATAAACGAAGCAATAGAAAGGGACAGAAAGGGAGCAAATAACCAACAGTTTGGTAAAATACTCAACCTCTCAAGAAATCTAACAAGCCACTGCTCAGAGATGGCCAAGAGTATGGAGAGAGAGATCACTGCTTTTCTGGATGTGAAGGGACTACTGAAAACTGAAGATGGAGCAGGAGCTTGAAAAATACCTGCCCACACTCCAGGTCTGACACTAAGTACAAGATAGCAGCCACCCACAGCTGGAGGAATTTAAAATCTGGGGTGCACTGAAAGTAACTACAGCAGGAGGAAATCTCAACCCCAGCTCACCTGATGGACTCAACCGCTTACACCAAGAACCTACCAAAAAACAGGTAGGCCCATTTTCACTATTCTACACAAATTGCTTCATTTTTAATCAAAAATTACAAGACACAGAAGTAGAAAAAAATTAAACCACTCTCAACAGAAAAAGAAATAAATTATGACTCTTACTATGTAAGTATTAGAAATGATTACATATCATTTCTAATATGGAAATATACATATGATACGGTCCTGGAGTTAGAAGAAAAAATCAGATACATTACCTCCTCATAATCATATAAATAAAAATAAATAGAATAAATTTCTAAAAATATTACATGAAAAATACTGCTTTTACTCAGGTGGTGAGGCTATATTTTTAAAATATGTTTTGTTTTCTACTTTTATTGTTCAGAATTAATGTATTATAGTCATAAGTTTTATAAAATAATAATAAGCTCCCTTTAGGGAAAACATATATTACTATGAAAGACACATTTTTCATAATATTCTGTTATCTAAAAAGAGCTTAGACTGCTTGACTACCAAAGAAGCCACAAGTAACAGACTGTGCAGTGAAAAAGAGGCCAGTCACAAGTGGCTAAGATGTTAATTGTCCTGCAATAAAAAGGCTGAGCAAAAAATAAAATACCCTAAAACGTGATTCTTAATTATTAAAGATTAGTGATATTGTTGTTATTATCATTATTGTTTATCATTTACTAAGTGCTATAAGTACTACTTATATTTATATTTATTAAATTTATATTTATTTAAACACTACTTATATTTATACTTATATTTATTTATATTCCTTTAATACTCATACGTTTGTTAAATAAATACTAATAAGATCCCTATTTTACAGAGGAGGAAACTGACATCTAAACTTTGAATATATGAAAATGCCATCTAATTCTCAAACCCAATTAATATAAAGTAAATAATGAGGATTAGCTGTCATTTACTGATCATCTACTATATTCCAGACTCTGACTTAAGTGATTTAGATGTCACTTCAGAAAAACTCTGTACCTTAAACCCAGAGAGTTTAATCAACCTGTACAAAGTCACACAGGCAGTAACAGAGGGTTCCCAGATTCAAATGGAGGCGTATTGTGCTTCAAATTAGACTCTCAATTTCCGTGCTTTAAAGATATGACACTGAAGATTGTGATATCTGAAAATTTTGCCAAATCCTGCGACGTAATCTGATGCAGTTTATAGAATATTTCTGGCTTTGCCATGGCTTTGGATTCCAGTTGAGTGACTCTTGCTTACTTGCCTGGTTTTAACCCATTCCCATCCAGGCTTGATTTTCACAACTTTTCTGGTGCATGCCTTTCTATTCTCAGGTCTCTAGAACTGACCCAGGATCACATCCAACTTAAGCCAGCATATTTCCACTCCTGTGACCTGTCTGACATGATTTGAAACCTGTGGCTATAAAACCCTCTCCACTATTTTACTTCATTAATTGCAGACAGAAGACCTTGCACTGATCTCCTACCTAAAATCAACAGAGCAGTACGGTCATTCGGAATGTGTTTGTACTATTTTGTTTTCAACATACTAGTGTTTTTGTTTCTTTTTAACATTTTATTTGTATTAAAATTTACTCAGTTTTAGAAAGTCACATCATTCTACATAACTTAAAATATAAGCATCCATTGTGCTGAAGGACTTGGAATCTTCAGTCCTTTCCAATCTGGAACTCATATACTTCAGTTTGAGAAATTTCCTTAGTTACTGTTTTGATAAACTTCTCCCTGCTGTTTCTTGACACTATTTTTCCTGGAACTTGGTTAATTAAAAATAGACTTTTCTGAAGTCATTATCTAAGTGCCTTATGTGGTCTCTCTGCTTTCCATCTTTTATCTGTTTGCTCTACTTTCTGTGAGATTTTCTTATTTTTACTTTCTAATCCTCTTACTAAACTTTGCATTTCTAGATCTATGTCTATTTGATTTCCAAGCGCTACTATTTTGTTCTCTGAATGCTTCTCTTCTGTGCTTTCCTATTTCCCTACTGTGACATCTTCTGCTACCTAACTCAGAATCTGACTTACATATTTATGTGAAGTTTTCATTTGCCTCTTGCATTGTGTCTATTGCTTTCAAATCTCTTGTTTTATCTCTGCTCCTTCTTTTCCATATTAGAGGGGCCCTTATACTTTTGGTGATCCTTGGGCATTCTTCCCAGATCCAAGTGAAAAGGGAGGACAGGAATCTTACTTTTCAGTAGTAGACTTTTCACCAAATCTCTGTTTTCAGTAATGCATTCTCCCCCCTAGCTATTCCTGAGAGTCTCAAGATATTGAACATCTCATAAATCTCTACTTTGTGCAGAGAAGTTTCTTTTTACTTCTTCCAGAACTCCAACCAATTCTCTGACATGCATACTCCTGTATTTTCAGAAGGAATCTGTGTGTCTTATTTCTAATCTGCCTGTCCAGGCTTCCTGCATTCCATCAAAGTCTTCACCTTTCTCTGGACATGAATCCAGTTATTCACTTTTTCATTGGCTTCTCAGTTTCCAAAATAACGGCTCTCTTTTTCATACCAATGTCTCTTTATTGTTAAAGAAGAAAGTGACTGTAACATGTGTCTTCAATCTGGCCTGCTCTACTGAAAATCCTCTTTTCAAAAAAATTTTACATGTATCTGCATTTACAGAAAAGTCAAACTATTATCCTTCAGTGCCATCATGTTAGTGATTATAATTTTAAAAAGAGCTATCATTGTTGAACACTACAATGCACCAGATACTATCTTAAGAACGTTTAAGTCTCAAAACAATTATATCAGTTTGAGAAAATCATTATCCCCATTTTACAGATGAGAAAACTGAGGCTCAGAGATTACAAATGTATCCAACGTCATAGATATTTTTGTGTGATTTTCCACAAAGAGTAGAGTGAGAATTCAGTTCACGTACTTTCATTTCAGAGCCCTTTATTCACAATAATATAATGCTTTCCTCATAACTTAAAGGAATATACACGCATCACCAGTAACATTGGTAGAAAATGGTTCCTCTGTTAACTTATACTATCTCTCACCAGAAGTGATTGAGAGCAAAAAATGGAAGCCTGCAAATTATATCTGAACAAACAGTATTTTCTGCATTATATATCCCCACTTTTTCAATGTAACCCAGCGATGGCAGTCAACATCCTTTCTCCTCCAGTATTCATACTTTCTGGAAAAAAAAACTAGAAAATTATTTATACTAAGTTAAAAGGAATTTTAACCTTCACAAAGCATTATATTTTTACTAGAACCAGAAAACATCAAACTAATAATGGTGGTAGATAAATACCAAAATCTCTCTGCTCCTCCCTGTATCCAGGCCTTTGCAATGTGACTTCCTAGCTCCTTCCATCAAGAGGTGCAGTCTATTTCCTTACACTTTAACTCTTGACGGGGCTTGTGACTAGCTCTTGCTCATAGAAATGGCCAGAAGTGACTCGCAGGCATCCTCCATCTCTCCTGGACCCTTGCCCCTGCCTGGCTGGCTCGCTATGGATGAGAGACCATGGGAAGCAGAGCCAAGTCATCTAGTTTTCCCAGCCGGCCAAGATCCAAAGAGCAGCCTACCTGACCCACATCTTACTGCTGCTGCAGAGAGCCTAGCTGATCTCAGCCAACACTTATGACTCACAGAACTGTCAGATAAATAAGTGGTTGTTGTTTTGAGCCATTCAGTTTAGAAGTGGTTTGTGATGCTGTATTATTGTGGTAATGGTTAACTGATGCAAAGAAGTCTACTATGGGTATTTCTGGCATATCAAGTCCTACTGTCTAGATGGCCTAGAACTGGGCATCTCTAGAGATGAGAAAAAGCTTGAGACTAACCCAAGATTTTTCCTAAAGCAGCTCTGTGACTTCCCCACTATTGTGCCGCTGCCAGCGTGGCTTCCACTGGAAATGGAAGGGCGTGTGTCTCTTCCACAGCAGTGTCCACTCTCCCTTCTTCCCCCCTGGAATCTAATGGTGAAAACTTCTACTTAATCAAGTGATGTAAAATATTTACATTAACTGTAGTTTTTATGAATTCATTTTAAAATAAATGTAGTGTTTGTTCAGAGCTCATCTAGGACATTTCAAGAAATGTTGTAAAGTACATATTTACTTCCTCTATGTTAATTTAGACACCAGGAAAGAAAGCTGGAAATTACTTATGACAGAGATTACTAATTGTCTTCTAATAGTCATTGTCCCTTCCTTTATCAGAGGCTGTTTATTTTATCAGACTCACAACCATGCAAAAACTGTGTCTCTTGGTTTCCATGCAGCCAGATCTGGCCATGTGACAATGTATAGGCTGTTATGATGTGTGCAGAAGAGAGGTGTGCTACTTCTCCACAGTTTTCTCCTTCCACTGGCCGAATGGAGAATGCAGGGCTGAGCCATCTTGGATGCTGACAAGGGCAGCACTTTTGAGATGAGAAGTAACAAGGTAGAAAGAAGCCCAGTCCGTGGAGGACTTCAGGCGAGGGAACCAGGAACCAGTCCTAGGCTTTTTACCTCTAGGCAAAATGGAAGGCAAGATTTTGTTCATTTGAAGTAAAGTTAACTTTGGGTTTCCATTGCCCACAGTTGAACGTATATTCTAATACTCTTGCTGTTGCCGCAGCTTCTTGCAGAAATTCCTCACTGTTTTATACCTTAAAGCATTTCCTCCATACATTTCTCTCCAAGCCCCACTTGTTTAAATAGTGCTTTTCCAAACTTTTGAAAAAGGTGAGCAAAGATATTTGTAATTTATCTTTCAGTGTCCTTTATGTAAAAATACTTGTGCTATATTTATCCTTAAATTTGGTTTTGAAAAGTATTTTAAATTTACCTTCTATAACTTTCCTGAGGAATAAATTGCTCTGACACATTAATTTTCACATGTATTTTTAGGAAACCAAAGGCAGTTATATTCCCCAAGTATTATAATTTGTTTGATTCCTTTCACTGAAATTTCCTATTTCTTTACTTTTTACTTTATTTAGATCCATATTAAGTGTTTTTATCTTGTACTTTGATTTTATCAGTAAGTACACATCTTTGGGAAAATAGGAAAATATATTTCATAACTACGTACTAAATAGTGTACTATAAACCATAAGCTCTATAGGATCTCAAAGGAGTGAATAATCAACAAATTTCTCAATATATGCCTGGAGAACACTCTGACTGGTGGATACACTATGGGGAAAATAAAAGATCTGTCATCAAAATTCCTAGGAAATGTAGTACTCCCCTTTCATTTATTAAAGACCCAATATATCTACTGACATAAAAATGATTCTGAGAATATCTGCAGACAAGACCCTATTTAATAAAATGTTTCCCAAATTTTTTTGACCACATATCTGTCTTTGTCTATAACACCTCACTAGCATCTCCCAGAAGTCATGTTTCTTGGAACACATTTTGGACACCTGTTGAGATAGGAGGTTTACATAATGAAGGTCAAATGTGAGCCTGGATTTTAAAGGACAGGTAAGATTTACAGGAGGAGGAGAGTCAAGAGAGGGTTGCCCAGGCAAGAAGAAATCACAAATAGAATTTTCAAAATGTTCATTCCGGTAATATCCTTTGGCCATCTATAGTATACTGGGATACATGTAGTGAACCATATAGTCTACTGCTAAATGTCTGAAGCTGCTATACGACAGGAACCAAACACCAGGCAGTCTCCTGTGCCCTGAGAATATCACAGTGATAAGTAGAAACAGAAAAGAAACACAGCATATGCATAGGACAGAGATGCAACCAGCATGACTGATGCTGAAAGTCAAGGTTAGTTTCTAAACATATTTTTCTATTTCCTCAAAGGCTTAAGTGTGGAGAGCTTCTAATTCAAAGAAATAGTGCCAGTTAAGAACAGGGAAATGAAGACTTTGACTAAGTGAAGAAAATTTTAAGAAAGTTTAGTGTCTGTTTAAGTAGTGGCATTTTCTTCAAGTCAAATACAGTCTCAAATTTCTTATGTAAAATTGTACACTGTAAAACATACCATGGTTAAATAAAGTTAATATGTTTTGAATGTAATACACACAAAATTGTAATGAGATGCCTTGTTCAATAAAGGTAATTAGGTCTAGTACGTGCCATGGTTTAAAAATGGCTATGGACTAGTGAAAATCATTAATTGCTTCATGAGCCCATAATCTTCTCCCATGTCAAATTCAGAATCCCCAGAGACAGTTAGCTTTTGATTGGGCTAAAGCAGCAAATGTGCACAGAGAAAAGCCGTGTCCGTGTGGTAATGGAAGTGCATGATTGGTGATATCTTTGTCTCTCTTCTGCACACCATTCTCCTTTCTAAGCATGTCCGCATCCAGTTAGTGCTGGAAAAGAAAGTGCCTTCTTGCTACCCAAGATATCTTTATCAGGTTACATTCGTTGATCTTTATATAATCATGCTTCCTCCTCCCTACTCCCTTGTCAAATTATATGTACTGAAGCTTTAATAAACATGCTGGATTAAAAGAATGAATTAGAGATAAGATGTTATTGGTTAGTAACAGCTAAATGTTTATTTTTCTGCACAGCAACATCTTAATAAGAGCCTTAAATAAATCTAGGCTCTTTGAAAAGACCTCAGAAGACATCAGGGAGCAAGGGGCCTTTCAATGTGTTGAAAGCCTAATCAGGTGGGCAGCTGCCTTTTGGGACTTTGTGCATAGACAGCAGCTCAGTCATTTCTGATCAGCAAACAACAGAAGTGAACACTTGGGGATTGCCTTCCACTTCACCTTGCCTGTTCGATAGAGATAGACAACCATTGTTGGCTGATATCAACAGAATTCTGTTTCTGCCAGTGCTCTTTAAATCCCACGCTCCATGAGCCAGTTCAAGAAAATTCAATTCAACAAACATACACTTAATACCTGCCAGAAGCAAGACATGAACTAGATCCTGTGGACGATGCAAATATGAGCTTAAAGACTCTTTTTAAGGCGCTTGCATAAATAACTGAGGCCTGTAGATCCCTTGCTGTGCCTCGTACATACTTTCTGATTGTAGTTTTCCATGAGGATTAAAAGCACAGACTCTCAAGTACAGCTGTCTTGATTCAAATCTTGAAAAGCTGAGTTCAAGCTTCCTAGCTTCTACCAAACTTTTTGTACTCCAGTTATCTCATTGGCAAAATATGAGTAGAAAATAATCCCCTCCCACCTTGGGGTGGTTCGAATAACTAAATGAGTTAATACGCATGGAGCATTTAGAACTGTGCCTGGCACAGAGAAGCACTATAATGTGTAAGTGTTTGTTATTATCGTTATTAATTATTATTGCAACAAGCTCACAGTTCATCTTTGCAGCCAACAGTTTACATGGTTGCGGTCTCAACCATTCTATGAGTTTCTTAAAATAGGGGCATTGATTACCCTTAACCTAACACAATATTTGGCACACACTAAGTGCTCAGTACATGCTTTTATAGCAGGAGGAGGAAAGGGACTTAGTGAATTGGAAAAGGAGCGCTGTGTAGCCGAGGGGCAAAAAGGTTCTGTTGAGATGATGAGGGTAACGTAAGCCTTATGGTTGTAACTTACCTGCCTCGGAACGCAGGTAAGTTTCTGGGTTTCATTCAGAGGGAGGAAATAACAAAACAGAGGGAAAATGGTGATAGGATTACGTTTGGGTTCCTAATGCCCCACAAATTTCCTCAGAAGTATTTTCTGAATAAACTAATATGTGAGGAAACAAAGAAATCAGTGAATGAGTTTAGAAATAGACATGAAAGTACATGTTTTCAGTATCTGTTGACAATGTGGTTAAATATTCTGAAAACCCTCACACTAAAAAAAAAAAAACGCTTAAAAATACAACATAAGGTATGGATAATATACTTCTAAATGCATAATTAGGCTTATATGAAAATCAGGAAAAACCTCAGAGGTCTGCAACCAAGCAGGAACAAAAATTCAGATGAGAGAAATAGGACCTAAGGCTGCCTAGAGCCCTGAGGAGTGCTGCCACTTCCAGAAAATCTAGAGCTTTGCATTTTAATAACCTCAGGGAAGTTAGGGTGCCCTGTGGGCATAGGAGCAGTCTGAGAATAGAGACCTCCAAATGAAGCAGGAAATTGTCAAGGGACATAACTGTGTCAAAGGATGAATTAAGAAAACATCAAGGACAAAAACCTTGTCCTGAAAAATGAGGTGGGAAGAAGGTCTGTTTGACTGATATGGACTGTTCAAAGGGCAGTGATCCTCCCCGGTTACAGGTAGCACCAGCTAGCCCTTACACTGCAGCACGGTGAAAGTGCATACTGCTTTATGGTNAAAAAAAAAAAAAAAAAAAAAAAGCCAGGGTCAGGCAGTTTCATATATTTAAGGTGGTCTTCTACTGAAGGGAGAACATCATTTATATGGCTACATCAAGTAACCTGAAACTAATCATAAGAAAAAACATCAGACAAATCCAGACAAGAGGACATTCAGCAAATACATAGCCTGTACTTTTCAGAAATGTCAGTGAAATAAAACTGTTCATATTGAAGGAGGCTGAAGGGGTATAAAAACTAATGCAGAACTAGAAATATTTTCTTGCTAAAAAGGACTTTGTTGGAGCAACTGGCAAATGTGAATGTGGACTTTATATATTAAAATAAATTTCCTGCATTTGATCACAGACTGTATGAAATGTTCTTTTTCTTGGAAAAACATGATGAAATACTTAAAAGTTAAGGGGCAGAATCCATGCATCTACTCTCAAGTGGTTCAGGAAAGGATAATAAAGCAAATGGGGCAAAATGTTAACATTTGGGAGTCTGGGTGACAGACGAATGAAAGAAAGTTCTTTGTAGCATTTTTGCAACTGTTTTGTAAATTTGAAATATTTCAAAATAACAAGCTAAAAATAAGGGGTCCTGGATTGGTAGCATCCCTAGGAGAATGACTAAAAGCAAACTCCAATCCACTCCATTGAATGCTGTCTCAAAGCCGCTCTCAGACCCCCACAGATAACGTCTCAAAGAGTAGGAGAGTGTCATCATCATATATATATATATATTTAATGAGGAAACAAGTAAGCAAAAGAGAAAAGGAGCAGAAACAACAAAAGCAGCAGAAACAATATGTAGAATCAGACTTGTTAGGGGATCAGATATTCAGGTGACCAACTGTCCCAATATGCTCAGGATTCGGGTGCTTTCCAGGACACTGAACTTTCAGTGTTAAAATCAGAACAATGCTGGGCAAACTGGGATGATGGTTTATCCTAAAAGACAAAACATGAATTCAGTACGTTAAACATTTATTAAAGAAAATTTTAAAGTGCTGAAAATAAGAGGAAGAAAAAAGACCATAAAAGACAACAAAAAATATTGAAAGAGGAACCAAAAATAATTTCTAGAAATAACAATATAATTGAAATAAAAAATGAAATAGAAAGGTTGATTGATGGACTCAAAATTCATAAAGGAAGATATAGTGTATCATGTGATTAATCTGAACAGATCACTTAAAATGGAGCATAAATATTAAAAAGATGAAAAATATATTTTAAAAAAGACCAAGGACCAAGATTAAAAAGATCAATAATCAAGATTTTTAAAAAAACACAAGGAGTAAGGCAAGATTTAAAAAATGGAGTGAGAGGTTTAATAAAGAAAATGTACGTCAGGCAAAGAGATCATTCAGATTTCAGAATACCTACAAATAAATAAAAATTTTAAATGAGAGCTGACATTGTCAAAAACAGCAGCAAAAGGAAAATAATGCTATGAGATTTTCAGAGTACTAAAAGAAAATTAATGAAAACCTAAAATTGCATTCCTAAATAATTATTTTTATATGGAAATATCTTTATTACTAACAGTTCATTATGAAAAATCATTCAAAAGCATAAAGTTTAAAAAGGGGAAAAAAATCCCTGAAAGAACTGAAAAATAAAACAAAACAAAAAAATTGAAGAGCAAAGCAATTTTTGAACATGTGGTAAATCTAGATGATTTTGATCAGATAATACAATAAGATTTATGAGAATTGTGTCAGTATTCAAGAGTTTTCAAAAACCCTATATAGACCTGCCATGTTATACAACAACATGCATTTTCGAAGCAGGGATGATCAGAGCTACAGTGCTCTAGGCTTTTATATTGTTATATGTTGTTAGCAACTATACTGTGTAGTAATGGTAGATAAATAGGCAGAATTATTAGAATATAAAGTTCAGATAAATCTTAATGTATAAAGGAATATGGTATATGATATAGTATTATATCTCAAAAAGCTGACAGAAAGATGAACCATTTAATGAATAATAGGACAATCAGAAATGATGAAGAAATAGAGGAGTCAGTTCTCATGCCCAGGATGAATTCAAGTAGATGAAAGATTTAAATATAAAAAATGAAAATGCTAGAAGAAAAACTTATAATCTTTAAATAATGAAGAATTTTCTACCTATGACCCAAACCTGGAAACCAGTTTTTAAAAGCATAGATAAATTGGATTCTATGAATATAAAATGTAGCATGAGGAAAACAGTATCATAAGTCAAGAGACAAATATTGGGGAACTATATGGTTAACATATATCAAAGACAAAAGTATAAATTCTTTTTAATATATACAAAATTCCCAGAAATAAGAAGAAAGTAATTGAAATTCAATTAAAAATTGAACCAAGCATATGAAATTTAGTTAACAGGAAAGGAAATATAAATACTGCTGTAATGTGAGTGATGCTGAACTATCTATTAATAAAGAAAAAGAAGATTAGAAGTATACAGCTTTACAATTTTTTAGTCATCTGAACACTGTGCAAAAGCTTGTTAACATACTTTTTTGATGAGTTTACGCAAACACATTTTCATACGTTACTTATGGAAATGTAAATTTATTGCTCTTCTTTTGGAGGTAAATTTAGCAAAGATAATATTACTTTTTTAATATTTAAAAAGTATATAATTGTAAAAATTTTCTACTATTTCTGAGGCTTTATTAGATAAATGCATTTGCACATATGCAAAATAATAAGACAATATTTGTTATTTCTGCATTATCTTAATGACAAAAAAGAGAAAATTTTGGATACCTGTAATGAGGAGTCAGGTTAAATAGAATTTATGGAAAGGAAAATTATTCAGCAGTAAAGTAAATGAAGTTTTCCATGTACTGATATGAAGAGTGTTCAAAGATTTATTTTTTTGTAAAAATGAAAGTCAACAATATGTGTACTATGCAAACTTGTATATATAAAAAATAAAAAGATATATATTCCTATATGTTTGTTCATACATAAAGATATATATATATATATTCCTATATGTTTGTTCATACATAAAGAACATCTAGGCCAGGCACAGTGACTCATGCCTGTAATTGTGCACTTTGGGAGGCCAAAGTGGGCAGATCACTTGAGGACAGAAGTTTGAGACCAGCCTGGCCAACATGGCGAAACCTCATCTCTACTAAAAATACAAAAAGTAGCCTGGAGTGGTAGTGCATATGTGTAATCCCAGCTAGTTGGAAGTCTGAGTCAGGAGAATCACTAGAACCTGGGAGACAGAAGCTGCAGTGAGCCAAGATTGTACTACTGCACTCCAGCCTAGGCACCAAAGCAAGACTCCATCTCAAATATGTGTATATATATATATATATATATAAAGAACATCTGGAAGACTATACAAGAGCCTTGTAATACTGGTTATTTGCTTTGGAGGAAATGTTTAGGAATGATAGAAAGAAAGTAGTTGGTTAAAAGAAGAGGGCAAAACATATAAAAATGAAAATATGATTGTCATACTTTTGAACTATATAAATGCATTGCAAAAGCAAATAAATTCTATTTTAAAGAATTTTTGTTGCACTTATTTTGAAAAATCTATAACTCAGCCTAAGTTCTGTTTATGGGCAACGTATTTATTAAAATGCTGAATAGTTTGAAAAAGATAAAGGGGCCGGGCGCGGTGGCTCAAGCCTGTAATCCCAGCACTTTGGGAGGCCGAGGCGGGTGGATCACGAGGTCAAGAGATCGAGACCATCCTGGTCAACATGGTGAAACCCCGTCTCTACTAAAAATACAAAAAATTAGCTGGGCATGGTGGTGTGTGCCTGTAATCCCAGCTACTCAGGAAGCTGAGGCAGGAGAATTGCCTGAACCCAGGAGGCGGAGGTTGCGGGGAGCCGAAAACAGCCCATTAAAAAAAAAAAAAAAAAAAAAGAAAAAAAAAAAAAAAAAAAAAAAAAAAAAAGAAAAAAAAGAAAAGAAAAAGATAAAGGATGAAAAAAAATTAAATGTAAAATAATTGAGATAATATACAATATAGTCTCAGATCACAATTTGAATTAAAACAATAAAATAAGGATATCTTAAAAAGTCCAGATATTTAATATTAAACAAAACACATCTAAGTTCCTCATGATGTAAAAAAGAAATCACATGACAGTACAGAAAATATTTTAAATTTGATAAAAATAAATAATGTATCAAAATTTGTATGAAGCATAGAAAACATCTCTAAGAAATAAATAATAGTAAATGTTTATATTATCATAAGAAGAAAATGCAAAGTTAAAACTTTACCATGATCTAATTTTTGAATCATCAATCAATGAAGTTAGTATCCATCTTAGGAATCTAGAAAAAGAATGAAAAATTAAATGCAAAATAAGTAGAAAAGAAAAAATAAAAAACCAGAAATCAGTAAAATAGAAAAGCAAAATAGGGGTCAATGAAACAAACAAAAAAATCTTTTGAAAAGGTTAATAAAATGAGTTTCTCTCTGGCAGACTGAGAAATGGTGAGAGAGGGAGAGAGAGAGAATGAATGCCAAAAACAATGAAAATAAAGAGTGGGATGAGTAAAGATTTGACACAATTCTAGTTCTGGCTAAGATGAATAAACGCCTTGCCTTTAACACTGTATGTAACTATTAAAACTGGATGCACTGCATGGGGCAGCTTTGCAGGCTCTGAAATTTAAATACTAGCAGGCAGATATGGGAAGAAATCCAGAATTCAGAATTCAAAGACAGTCCTCCTAGCTCAAAGAGTAGAAAGGGGACTGCCTAATGCTCAGGTAGAGTGAGGAAACCCTTAAGATATTTTCTCTTTTCTCCATTCTCATGTAACCCAGCCCCTAAACAATCATCTGATGGTGGTAGTAGAGGTCCCAGTTAGAGTCTGCAGGAAACAAAACTCTTGAGAGAAAGGAAAACTCCTCTCTGATGAGTGGCGCTGTGGTGCTAAGATGGCAGAGCAAATCACCATTGCTTTTTCTCTCTCTGTCTTCTCCCATTGTTCATGGCAGAACAGATAATTAAAGCCCCAGCTTTTTGGCCAGATAACTAAAAAGAGAAATTCCAGATAGCCAAAAAATATTAAGGAGAGAGAAGAATTTTAAAAAGCAACACCATAAAGTTGTTTATGAGCTCCCGGTCTCACCCACGAGCTATGAATAAATGGATCTGGTCAGCATGCCAAAGTCTTTGAGAACTGAATTAACAATAGAACACTGTCCAAGTCACAGAATAGCCACTGGGTGGCACACACATGAGACAATTCAAATAGCTCTGCAAATGTTTTGAAAACTGAACTGACATTGAACCATAATACTCAGAAGGCAGGAACTTGTGGTAGGAGTCTAATTAGGTTAATTGCCCACTAACTATTATAATGTTTAATAAAATACAATAAAAACCAGCATCTCATAACATAATATTCAAAGTGCCTACAGTAAAATCTAAAATTACTCAGCATAGGAAAATCCCAACTCATCTGGGAAAAAGACAATCAACAAAAATCAAGATATGACACAGATATTGGAATTATTTAAAAGACATATTACAGCAGCTATTAAACAAATGTTCCAACAAGCAATCATAAACCCTCTTCAAATGAATAGAAACATAGAAATTCTCAGTAAAGAAATAGAAGATACTGAAGACACAAATAGAAGCTTTGTAACAGAAAAACCCAATAACCAAAATGACAACCTTACTGGATGAGCTCAATAGCAAACTGGAAATGACAGAAGATTCAGTGAATTTGAACATAGATCAATTGAAATAATTAGATCTAAACAAAAGATTTAAAGTGAGATAAACTTCGGAGACCTATAGAACAGTAATATCCATATCTAATATGCAAGTCTTCAGAATTCATTAAAGAGAAGAGAAAAACTGGTGCTGAAAAATATACAAAGAAATAATGACTGAAAACTTTCCAAGTATGAAACAGGACAGATTCAAGAAGCTCAGCAGGCCCTAAAAAGGATACACAAAAAACTATGCTAAGACAAATCACAATCAAACTTTTAAAAACTAAAAACACAGTAAAAATATTGGGGAAAAAAAGACAGAGAAAAACAATGCATTACCTTGAGAGAGACAGCTATTTGGTTACTGCAGATTTCTCATAAGAAACTATGAAACCAGCATAAAATTTTTAATTATGAAAAAAAACTATCAACCCATCTTTCTATTTCTAGTGAAAAAGCCTTCAGAAATGAAAGCAAATAAAGACTACATTAGTTTGCAAGAACTGCTATAACAAAGTACCATGAACTGGGTGGCTTAATCAGCAGAAATTTATTGTCTCACAATTCTTTTAGCTAGTAGTCTGAAATCAAGGCGCCAGCAGGTTGGGTCCTTCTGAGGAGCCAGGCAGGAAAGAGCCGTTCTGGGCCTCTTCCCTTGGCTTATAGATGAATGTCTTCTTTCTGTGACTCTTCATATCACCTATGCATATCTGCCTCTTTGTCTAAATTTCCCATTTCTTTAAATGAATACTAGTCATATTAGATTAATTGTAACCTCATTTTAATTTGATTATTTCTGTAAAGACCCAATCTTTAAATAAGGTCATGTCTAAATTACTGGAGTTTAAAATCTAGCATGTCTGTTTGGAGAGTACACAATCCAACCCATTCACAAATAAAGGACAATTAAGAGAACTTGTTGCCTGGCCTGCTCTAAAAGAATTGCTAATGGAAGTTTTCCAAACTGAGGATGAACGACAGCAAAAGGAAATGTGGGATAACCGGTATGAAGGACTGACAACAGAAGTAATAAATATCTTGGTAAATATAAATGACTATTCCTCTCTTCATTAGCGCTTTAAAATTTATTGAACAATTGAAACAAAAAATAATATCCATTGTCATTTTCAATATATATGTCAAACAAATGACACCTATAGTACAAAATAAATAAACTAAAGCAACTATATGTAGTAAGGTTTCTACATTCCACTTAATTGGTAAACTACTGATTCTAAGTAGACTAAGAAAATTAAGTATATACATTGTAACCCCTAGAACAAATGCCATACAAACCAAAGAGGATAGTCAAAATTACAACAAATATATTAAAATGGAATACTTAAAAATGTTTCCACTTCAATATCATCCAAAAAGATGACAGGAAATGGGAAGTAGAATTGTGAAAGACAGGGGTACAAACAAAAACAAATGATGATAAAATGGTACACCTAGATCCAAACTCATCAATAATTAAATTAAATGTAGTCAAAACACGTTAATTTAAAGACATGAGTTGTGAGAAGATGCTAAGGCAGGCAAATCATGAGGTCAAGAGTACAAGACCAGCCTGGCTAACATGGTGAAACTCCGTCTCTACTAAAAATACAAAAAATGAGCTGGCCATGGTGGTGGGCACCTGTAATTCTTGCTACTCAGGAGGCTGAGGCAGGAAAATCGCTTGAACTTGGGACGCGGAGGTTGCAGTGAGGTGAGATTGCGCCGTTGCACTTCAGCCTGGGCAACAAGAGTGAAACTCTGTCTCAAAATAAAATAAAATAAAAAACCAAAATCATAGCCCAACTATATGATATCTATATAAACCTAACTTCCAGTGCAACTAGTTTAAAGTAAAAGTACCAAAAAAAGATACATCATACAAATACTAATCAAAAGAAAATTGGAGGAATAGCATCAACAAAAGGATCAATTGTTATTAAGAGATTCCCCATTCTTGTTTCTCCACAGAAACATTGAAAGAACAACCAGAAGCTGTCTGAAACAACTTTGCAGAATTTCTAAATAATAGTCAAATATTTATTGCAACCAAGCAAATGACCAAACAAGAAAATGTCATTTTCAAAATGGAAGGAATGTTTTGTGGAGCTCTTAACGCTTATTCAGCGCCTCCTTTGCATGATGGCAGAATTGGTTTGCTGCAGGTGGCAGCCCAGTTTCCAGCTCCTCCCTCCAAATCAGAGATTGCAGAACAGATCTTTTGGCATGTTATTGTGTACATCTCTTCTCACCTGTCTGTTGAATACCTGAAGGGACCTATGTAAGCCACCCCTTTTGCATAACTTTGAAAACAGGAAGTGGCAGGAACTACTCATAAAATCTACAGGACTAGCTACAAACCTACAGATGCTTGGGGCAAAAGATTACAAGTAGAAGCATACAATAGGCCATAGTCATACAGGAGACACTGAAGAAGAAGCTGAAGTGAGACTCTTTAGGAAATGAGGACATTCAAAAGCAGCTAGATATATGGGACATTTTTTGAAACCTCACATATACCCAGCCAAGACATATGCTCAGAAAAATCCTGGAAGACCTTAAGCTTTCATCTTGGGCTGATCCCTGGGCTCAGAACAACTTAGGTTAATTGGTGAAGGAGTGCCTCAGCACAGGGCCAAACTGCAAAGATTAGGAAGGGGGTTATTCTCTCATTTTCTTTCTGGTATGTGTTCGTTCATTATTATGTTTGTTTTAGGTCTTGGCATTCAAGTACATTTCTATCAAGACATTAGCTAAACACAAGTTCAAGGAACAAAGACTTCAGTGATTACATATTACAAGAAATAACTGCTGCAAAAATATTTTGGTAAAGTCTCAGGAAAACCACAAATGGGCTACAAAAGCATTGAATGACAAAAGAGAGGGAGAGAGAGAGAATGAGAAAAAGACAAGGAGAACAGGATTTCCAGGCTACCACATTATAACGATCAGATGTCCAGTTGTTACATAACAAGAAAACAAGGCATACAAAGAAACAGAAAAACATGGTTCATTCAAAGAAATAAAATAACTAAAACTATTCATAAGGAATTCCAGACCTAAGACTTAACCACACAAACTCTTTTGTGTGGAGGAAAATATGGCTTTAAATATGACCAAAAATCTAAGGAAAAAAATGGGCAAAGAACTAAAAGAAATTAGGAAAACAACATATTAACAAAATTAGAATATTCATAAAGAGAGGGTTATTACTAAAGGAACCAAAGGAATTCTGGGGCTAAAAAGTAAAAAAACTGAAATAAAAAATTTATTACAAGAGTGCAACAGCAGATTTGAGCAGGCAATAGAGAGAATAAGCAAAAATTTAAGATAGGACACTTAAAGTTCTTGAGTATGAGAAGAAAGAAAAAAAAAAAGAAATAAAAGTGAAAGGGCCTAAGGGACTTGTTAAACACCAAGAGGAACAATATAAAAATTATGGAATCCTAGAAGAAGAAAAAGGAGAGAAATAGGGAAAAGATTATTTGAAGAAATGATGGCTGAAAACTTCCCAAATTTGATGAAACACATGTATGTGCAAATACTAGAAGCTCAATATACTCCAAGTCTCCAAGTAGAGTGAACTCAAAAAGACTTGTACCAGGACACATGACAATCGAACTGTCAAAAGACCTAAATAGACTCTCAAAAGCAGCAAGAGAAAAGCAACTCATCACATACAAGGGATTATCATTAAGATTTTCAGCCAGTTTCTCATCAGAAATATCCAGAGGCAACGACCTGATACATTTAATGTGCTTTAAAAGATTAACTCATTAAAAAAAAAAAAAAAAGCTGTCAATCAAGCATTCTCTCTGGAAGAACTGCCTTTCAAAAGAGATGAAGAAATTAAGACATTCCCAGATAAGCAAAATCTGCACAAATTTGTTACCTCTACACCTGCCCTACAACAAACACTAAAGAGAGTCCTGCAGGTTGAAATGAAAAGACCATATGGTTTTACTAGTAAATTGTATTAAACATTTAAAAAAGACTTAACCCCAATCCTCAAATCTTTCCAGTAGGAGGAAACACTTTCTAACTTATTCTGTGAGGCTAGCATTTCCCTGACACCAAAACCAAAGGCAGTACAAGAAAGCAAAACTATAGAAAAATATCCCTTATAAATATTGATATAGAAACCTTCAACAAAATACTCAAAAGATAAATTTATCAACATATTAAATGGATTGTACACTATGACCAAGTGGGATTTATAATGATTGTTTTAATACATAAAAAGCAATCACTGTATTATACCGCATTAACAAAACAAAAGAAAAAACCTGCATGATTATTTCAATTGTTGCAGAAAAAACGTGGCAAAATTCAATAGTCTTTTTTTATGATAAATTTTTTTTTTAAAAACCCACTCAAACTACTCAGACTGTAAATAGAAGGAAACATACAGAGCATGATAAAAGGCCATAAGAGAAACCTGTGTCTAATTTCATAATTGTTGGTAAATGGTTGAAAGTTTCTGCCTTAAGGTCAGGAATAAGACAAGTATAGTAGGAGTGTAATAGAAGTCACCACTTCTATTAAACATAATATTGAAAGTTCCAGACAGATTATTTGAAGAAATAATAACTATTATTCTTTAATATTAAATTATTCTCTTTGAAGAATAAGTGCAAGAAAAATAAAGGCAAGAAAAAAATAAATAAAAGACATCCAAACTGGAAAGAGCTTATAGATGAATTCAACTAAATTTCAGGATCCAAAAGTAACATACATAAATTAGTACATTTCAATATACTAACAATAAACAATCCTAAGGGAAATTTTAGAAACCTATTAACAATAGCAACAAAAGGAAAAAAAAAACCCTTAGAATTAAAAGTTAACCAAGATGGCAAAAGACTTATATGTTGAAAACAGAACATTACAGAAAGAAATTTAAAAATATATAAATAAATGAAAAGATATTTTATGTTCTTGCATTAAGGACAATATTGTTAAGATGACAATCTATAAATTCAATGCAATTCCTATTGAAATTCTAACAATAATATTTGCATAAATTAAAAAAAATCTAAAATTAATATGGCATGAAAAGGAATCCTGAATAGCCAATACAATTTTGCAAAAGGACAAATTTGAAGAAATCACGCTTCCTAGATTCAAAACCTACTATGGAGCTATAGTAATCAAAACATTGTGGTATTAACATAAGGTCAGACTGATATAGATAGAATGTTCGTTACCCCCTAAAACATAAACTCTCAGTGTGATGGAATTAGGAGGTGGGATCAATGAAGAATAATTAGATCATGATGGTGAAGCCCTCATGAAAGAGGTTAATGCCCTTATAAAAGAGACAACAGAGAGCTCTGTACCCTGCCTTTGCCATGTGATTATACAATGAAAAGATGGCAGTTTGCAACCTGGAAAAGGACCCTCACCAGAATCTGACCATGCTGACACCCTGATCTCAGACTTTCAGCCTCCAGAACTGTGAGCAATACATTTCTGTTGTTTATAAGCCACTCAGTTGCTATGTTACTTTATTGTAGCAATCCAAACTACTAATAGATATATACAACAATGGATTAGAATTAAAAGCCCAGAAATAAAACTTTGCATATATGGTCAACTGATTTTTCACAAGGGTGTCAGATCATTTAATGGAGGAGGGACAGTCTTTTCAACAAACTTTACTGGGAAAATTGAATGTCCACATGCAAAATAATGAAATTGGAAATTTTACCCATACCATATACAAAATTAACTCAAAATAGATTAAGTACCTAAATTTAAGAATTAAAATTCTAAGACTCTTAGAAGAAAACATGTGGTAGATGCTTTACGCATTGGAACTGGCAGTGATTTCTTCACTATGACACCAAAAGTACTGGCAACAACAGAAGAAAAATAAACTGGACTTCATCAAAATTAAAAACTTTTGTGCATCAAAGTACAATATCAATAGAGTAAAAACACACCTCACAAATTGGAGAAGATATGTGTAAAGCATCTATCTGATAAGGGGTTAATATCCAGAATTACAGAAGCCCTATTGCTCAACAAAGAAACCAAATATCCAATTAAAATGGCAAAAGCCTTGAATAGACATTTCTTCAAAGAAGATACATAAATGGCCAATAAGCATATGAAAAAGTATTCAACATCACTAGTTGTTAGGAAAATGCCAATTGAATAACAAAGAGCTACCACGTCACATCCATGACCTAGGATAGTTATTCTCAAACCAATAACAAATAAGCAAAATGCAGCAGAAAGTATCTAATATCGGCAGTTCTGGATAATTGGAACCTTCATGTATTGCTGGTGATAAAGTAAAATAGTGTAGCCACTATGTAAGACAATGTGACGGGGCCTCAAAAACTAAAGACAGGTAACTTATGATGAGTAGTAAGTCCGTCTCTACATGTATGCCAAAAGAAATAAAAGCAGCAACTTCAACAAATATTTGTGCAGTCCTGTTCACTGAAGCATTATTCACAATAGCCTAAAGGTAGAAACAACCTCAATGTTCATCACCAGATGAATGGACAAACAAAATATGGTATATACATATAATGGAATATTATTCAACTTTAAAGAGGAATGGAATTATGATGTATGCTACAACACAGCTGAATCTTGAAAACATTATACTAAATGAAATAAACCAAGCCAAAAAAAGGACAAGTATTGTTCAATTCCATTATTTAAGGTACCTAGAATACTCAAATTCATAGACACAGAAAGCGAAGCTTTCTGTCACAGAGCTTACCAGGGCCTTGAGTTAACCACTGAGTTTAACTCAAGTGGTGAACCTTCAAGTCAAAGAAAATTACAAATGATATTCTTAGATAAAAATAAAAGGGTTTATTAATCAAGAAAGCATACCAATCCTAAATACGTATTAACAGAGATTCCAAATACATGAAGCCAAATTTGACAAAACTACAGTAGAAATTTGAAAATCACCATTTATAGTTGAAGACTTTAATATTCCTTTCTAAGTAACAGATAGGAGTAGTTGACAGAAATTCAGCCAAGGTATAAAACTGAACAGCATCATCAATTAACAGGATATAATTGACCTCTATAGAACAATTGTCCAACAGCATCCAGACTTCAGAAAAGGGTGAAACAGCTCAAGGTCTTCATAGATATAAGGGAGATGAGGGGACAGAGCTAGAACTTATAGACTAAAGGTACTTAAACCACATTCAAAAATGGGCAAGACTCCCAAAACCTAAAATGCAATAAAATAAATAAATGGGGAAAAAATGGGCAAGACTCAAAAATGGACAAGACTAAACTATGATAACAAGGATTACACAGTTGGGTGAAAAAGTCTTAAAAAACAAGACCCATCAAATTCACAATAGTGGCCATTTTGAAGAAGGAATTGACAAAGCTAAGACTGAGTGGAGGCATAAGGAGTAGATGCTGAAGTATCTGGAAAAGTTCTATTTCTTTACCTAATGCTTACAGGCATTTTCCTCATTATAATCCAGTAACCTCAGCAATTGTGTTTTAGTATGGCCTTTCCGTACTTGTATTTTATTTTTAAAAATGAATATTTTAAAAATCAAGTACAAACTCTACTTCTGGGTAAAACAAAATAGCTTGCAGAAGACCAGCATGTCCACAATAAACAACTAAGAAACCTAGACAGAATACAAAACAAAAACAACAAATAAATGACTTCTGCTTGAAAGCATTGGAGAACATCCAAGGCAAAGAGGACTACAGAGGCTAATCTCCTATAGAGAAGAAACCACACAGACTTTAGCTGGCATTCTGCAATCTTTCTTTTCTCAAGATATTTACCAATACAACCAGAGGTTCCAATTAGGGGACACTAGTAAGAGTCAGAGAACTTAGCAAATGTTGGCAATCCCAACTGACTAGAGAAATAAAACTTAGAGATCAGGGATATGTCAAAGCAGCCACGTGGGGTATAGAATCCTAGTGGAAGGAACATGTAGGAAAGTCAGCTTGACATTCTCATGCCTTCAAATTCTTGAATTGCTCAAAGTAGGAAGATGAGAAGCTACATAGAAAGTGATGAATGGTAGAGAGATGTTTTGCACAAAACAGACAACAATTCAATGTCGTCCAAGAAGGAATCAATCTAGTAAACCGATCCAGATCCTCCTTTCAGAGCCTGGGCAACTACAGCTTAACAGCAAAGATGAACCATTTGTTTAACAGAGCCTTACAAAAACAGCAACACAGTTAAGGTCAGCTGAAATCCTGATTGTATTAAAGTAATTTGTAGTTAACCCTCTGAAAGAAGATAACATAATCTATATCCTTTACAATTTATTACACACAATGTCCAGCATTCAGCCACGAATAATAGGACTTCCAAGAAGTAAAGTGAAAAGTCAGGCATCAAAAATACGTGTAGAAGACACAGTTGCTTGAATTAGCAGACAGGGAGTTTAAAATAGCCATGATTAATATATTCAAAAAAATAGATGATACATTTAAGATTTCATCAGAGAACTGCAATTTATAAAAAAAAGAATAAAGTAGAAATTTTAGATTTAAAAAATGCAATAACTGAAAGTAAGAACTCAGTTGTTAGGTTTAATATCAGATTGGAAAACATAAGAAAGGATTAATGAACTGGTAGGTAAGTTAGTAGAAGACATCCAGGCTGACGGACAGAAAGCAAAAAGGCTAGAAAATACAGAAAAGAGTATAAAAGACAAATGGAACATGGTAAAAAGGTCAGATATACATGCGAATCAAGTCCCAAAATCAAAGCAGAGAGCAAACAAAACAGAAACAATATTTGAAGATATAATTGCGTGAGATTTTTCAAAACTGGTTGAAGATAAAAAATACAGAATTTGGAACTCCCTACAGACTTTAAGTTAGATAGATACAAATAAAAACATACCTAGAAACATCAGAGGAAAACTTGAAAAACAGAGGAAATGAAAATCTTAAAAGTGGCCAAAAGGAGAAAAATGATAGCTTTTCAATGAAGTAACAAAAATTTCTAGATGGTCTTGCAAGAGAAACAATATAATCTAGAAGACAATGGAATGACATATTTAAAGTGCTGAAAGAAAACAACAGTCAACATAGAATTGTATACTCTGTGAAAAATAGCTACCAAATATGAAGGGAAAAGAAAGCCACTTACAAATAAAATATAGGAAAATATTGCCAGCAGACCAATAGGATAAAATATATTAAAGATAGTTCTTCAGAAAGAAGGAAAATGGTCGTAATCAAGTAAAGAGGAAAGGAAATGGTGTACATCTGAGCAAATATGAATGAATGACAACTGTGCAGAACAACAATTATTATGCTGTTGTTATTATAACATTTTGTGATGTTAGTGATAAAGCTGGACACTAGTTATAGTGGTAAGGACAGATTTTAATCAGTAGTAGCTATTGCAATAGAGAAACAAGTCCAACGTATACCAAATTCAGCTTTAATTTGTACAGAGGTCATTGGGCATTTTAAAGGGAAAATGAAGGAGCAGGGAAGTTTAGTGGGGGTTCAGGAAAGTCAGGGAAGTGAAATATTACAAAAGTTAATACAAATGAGATTATGCCTGCTCTTTCTGCTAGCTGGAAATTATTGAAGTTAGGACTCTATCCTCCCACAGAGCCTGGGGGACATTGGCTGAAACAAATTAAGGTATTGCTCAGGTATTGGCTAAAACAAATTAAATTTTTTTTTTGCAGTCTTGACTTTTCTCAAGTAGGTCCTTTCAAGGGAGTGATGTGTTATCTTCAGAATGTGGCCTTGAGCTATTACTATGTTAATGTTTTTAAGTCTTTCTAGGCCAAGGTTGAGGACTCATCTATAGCAGCTCAGAGGAGCCTGGCTAGAGTTCGGTCATGGGGAGAATCTTTGCCAGTGGGGCTTATAATATCTAAAATGTAATATATAAAACTACAACATGTGATAGCAGTAACACAAAACACAGGAGGAATAATGGAGTTCTAACGTCCTAGAGTTTTCTGGGAAGTAATAAAATTTCTAATTTATATTAAACTATAGTATCAAATATACTTTTTATTCTTTAGGGTAACCACAAGATATCAGTAAAAGAATATAACAAGTCAATAGAGAGTAAAAAATTGAATTTAAAATATATATATTTTTTTAAAAAAAAGCAGGAAAGAAAACCATAAAGTAAGGAACACAAACAGAAAACCATATAAATACAAGAAGAACCTCATAAATATCAGAAAATATAAATTCATGATTCATCAAATTAAAAGACAAACTTATAAGGCTACATTTTCAAAATCACCAAACTCTAGAATGCTTAAAAAGGGAAACATGTTATAAAGAGAAAGAAAAGTTGAAAGTAAGAGAATAGAAAAAGACAAGAAATGTACCAAGCAGAAATTAATTGCGTATCTTTCTTTTACATCTGATGCTAACAGTTAAAATGTAATTAAATAAAAAATACCATTCAAAATAGCAACTGAATTGTGAGATACATTGGAAAAATTCAATTTCATGGGAAAATTATAAAAATATTAATGAAACATAAAAATTTCTAAATAAATGGTACAATACACTATTTTTATTGACAAGAAGACTCACTATTGTAATGATAACAATTCCCCAAAATAACCTGCAAATTCAAAGGAATTTTAAACAAAACCCCAACAGGATAATTCATGCAATTTGACAAGCTGTTTCAAAATTTAAATGGAAGTGTAAAGGGTCAAGAAGTATAAAAAGTATAAAACACTCCTGAAAAAGAATGAAGTGAGATTCTTGCCCTACAATAGATTGACGCTTTTTATAACACAGTGTGGTATATATGCAGAAATAGACAAATGACCCAACTATACAGAATAGAGTCTAAAATTAGATCCATGCATAAATAAAAACCTATTATATTTCAGTGCTATCATGGCAGATCATGGGAAAAGAAGGAAAATATTTAAAATGCTACTGGGTAATAGATTACCCATACGGAAAAAGGGAGTAAGATGAGAATCTCTAAACTAAATTGTATGTGGAAACAAATTTCAAGTGAATTAAATTTTTTGAAAAGCAGGACTTAAAATATATAGAAAAAATAAGACTGTTTTATATAAATTGGAGTTAGTAAAGAATTGGTTTTTTAATTAAAACATATAAAGTGCAAATTGTAAAGGAAGAGTCAATTTTAGCTATGGGATAATTTTAAAACTTTCAGTGATTAAAAGACAGTATTTTAAAGATTGAAGAACAAGACAAAAAGCTGGGAAAAGATATTTGCCTAATATTAACCACAAAAAGGATTATTATCTGTAATATACATCTTTAAGGCAATAAGAAGGAACAAAATGCACAACCAGGCATCTTACGGAAACATAAATACCCAAAATAACAGCAAAAAGACGTGTTTATCCCTATGTGTAATTATGGAAAAGCCAGAATTAGATGCCATTTTACTTTTTAAATTTTCATTTTATTTTATTTCTTTATTTTTTGAGACAGAATCTTGTTCTGTCTCCAGGGCTGGAGTGCAGTGGCATGATCTTGGCTCACTGCAACCTCCACCTCCTGGGTTCAAGCAATTTTCATGCCTCAGCCTTCTGAGTAGCTGGGATTACAGGCATGTGCCACCATGCCTGGCTAATTTTTCTATTTTTAGTAAAGATGGAGTTTTACCATGTTGAGTAGGCTGGTCCCAAACTCCTGACGTCAAGTGATCTGCCTGCCTCAACCTCCCAAATTGCTGGGATTACAGGTGTGAACCACTGTACCAGCCCTGAGACACTATTTAAATCCATATATGTAAACATAAAAAAAAAAAGTCTCATAAATCAATCACTGCATGACTGTATTGCAAAGAAGACTTATGAACTGTTGTAAACTCATAGAACCACTTTGAAGACAATACTAATTCAGGTTGAAGATGTGTATTCTACAGAATCCAGCAATTCGTTTTTAATATGTATACACTAAAGTCTTGCATACCTTTTATGCATAAGGACATACAAGGTCCATGGCAACATTGTTTAGCATAACAGGATATTGGAAACTACCCAAATATCCCTTATCATTAGAATGATCACCCAGAAGAAACAGGATCATATAGTCATGTAATTAAATACTACACACCAGTGAATAAGAATATTGATGAGCATCACCAGCAGAATATTAAGAGGGAGAATGTCAAACAAAACTGTGCATACAATATTATTATTTATATAAAATACAAAATTTCTGTGTTGTTTAGGAAAAGTTAAATATATAGAAAAACTATAAATACAATCCTCAAAGTAATGAGAACCAAAACTTCAAGGTAGCAATGACTTCTGAATGGAGGGAGGGATATTCAAATCCTGAAGAGGTATACAGCCGGCTTCAATGGTAGAGGTAATGTTTTGCTTCCCAACCTAGGGGTTGGCACTGGGAACTGGGCATTCTGTTTTTCTGCATACTTTCCATATTTGCCATATGCCTTCTAGTGTATATATAAAATATTTCATAATCAATTTATAAAACAAGGTAAGTCAAGGTCAACACTTTATTGTATAAAATATTTTAAAAATTCAAAATTTTACAAAATTAATGTATATAAGCAACTGTGATATGCAAGTAATTCTACCAGAGCCAAACTACATAGCTCAAAGATGGGTGATTGTTGTGAACACTGTGTTTTGCCCATACAGCATTATTTTCTTCCTGACTCATTCCTAATAAAGCTTGAGTTTTTCCTGTCTGCATTTAATATCCAGTTACAGAGAGGGATTACGAATAAACCTCACCAACAGTTATTTGAACAAGAAGATACAGGTGAACAGAGTTGAACAAATTAATTTTTCTCAATCAAGATGAAGGTTTTAAAAAAAATTCAAAATAGCATTTAACGTTCAAAATAGCAACTTAATTGTAATATACTTTGAGAAAAAATATAATTTTATGGCAAATTATTTTAGACATATTCCATGCTTGGAAAGAAGTTTCTTTCCCTTCTGCTACATATAAGCAAGGATTCGCATAACACTCACTGCCACTAATGGCCACCTTGTGGTCAGAAGGGAGCCAGGCATGGGTTGAAGACAGTTTAGAAAAGTCTCAATGGAAAGAAAAGGATCGGTGGCCCTAAAGACTACACTAAGCTGGCCCTATTTCTAGATTTCCACATATTCAAGTTAGTAACCTTGTGGTTTAAAGGCAATTTGAATGAGAGTTTCTGCATTTGCAAATGAAATCAGCCTGACTAGTATAAGAACACTATGAAAAATGTGGGACTTGAGACAGAAATTGAAAACAAGTAGGTCTAGACGGAAAAGGACTAATGCGTAGGGCATCTGTCCAACATAACTTATTTTTAAATGTAATTGATATTGTGTTGCACTGATTCTACATAGTCAGCTCCCCTGTGCTGCATGTTTGTTACCCCTCCTCAGCAGAGGGCCCCATTTGATCAATGTGGTTAATGTGAACTGTGAGCATCCTTTCTTTCCATGTGTGGGTGGCACACACTTTGTGGGGGTGGAAGGAAGCATGAGGTAAAGACGATTTATTCCTTTCCCCATACCAGTTCATCCTCATTCATTACCTGTGATGCACACGCTTGAGAATTATTCTGAAAACTCAGGTAACTCAATATGCAAATAAAAAAATGGTCAATTTTAATTTCATGTCTTTCTAAAGTAGAAATGGGACTCTGACATTGAGAGGCAGTCTTACATATTCGTTATATAAGCCTAGGTTTGAATTGTAGCTTGACCACTTATTAGACGCCTGATACGAATTGGTTGCATGATCTAAGTTTCCATTTCTCCATTTGTAAGATGGGGATGAATACACTGTGGTGAGATTCAAGACTGAAGTGCGTCAGCATATGTAAAGTACCTACAAGTGGGAACCACCATAAATGCTAGTCCCCTGACTCACCCCCTAGTTATGAAGTATTTCCCTGGCAAATCTGCTGTGTTACACTATTATTTATGAAGACAACATCATTAACTTTGAAGAAGTTGAACATCGCATAGTCCATGTATGAAGTGCTTAAATGACCTGTTAGCACATAAAAGCATCACTGAAATGATTACATGTAATATATGTGAACTAAATGAACAGTCACATTTGCATTATTAAAGTTATACAAATATCTGACTCTACTAAAGTCTACAGAATTATTGTTTTTTACTTCAGAAATCAAATTTTAAACATTTCTTTCAACTCAAATTTGAATAATTCGAATCATTTAAATAGAACTCAGAACATTTTGATAGAAAACTAAAATTCACAAATCCTCATGATGAGCTTTCAAATACAACTTTCCATGTCATTCCCCAAATAAGAACTTTTTTTCTTTTGTCTTCAACATATCTGCTGTGATGGTTACGTTTATGTGTCAGTTTGGCTAGGGCTATAGTGACAAGGTGTTTGATCTAACACTTGTTTAGATGTTACTGTTAAGGTTCTACTTTAAATGTGATTAACATTTAGATCAGTAGACTTTGGGTACGGCATATTACCCTCCCTGAAGGGGCGGGGCTTCATCCATTCAGTTGAAGGCCTTAAGAGTAAACACTGAGGTTTCTTGAAGACAGAATTCTGCTTCCAAACTGCAACATGAAAATCCCACGAGTACTCAGCCTGCAGATTCTGAACTCGAGAGTAAAACATCAACTCTTGTCTGAATTTTCAGTCTCTAGCCTGCTGTATGGATTTTGGACTTGTCAGCCTCTCTATCCCACTCACTCTCTCTCTCTCCCTCTCTTTCACTCACACACACACACGCACACGCACACACACACACACACACATTTGTTTTGTTTCTCTGTAGAAACTCAACTTAGACATCTACTGATTACACAATGAGAAAAAAAATCTTAAAAGTTAAAGCTGAACTTTTAAGCTAAAGCAATCCACAGTTTCATTATTTATAATAGTTGCCTAACATATGATACTATCAATGAATTTCTAATTATTGCTTATAAACTACTTTTTCCCCTAAACAAGCTCAGATGATCCCTCAGGAATGAATCATACTCTGTACTTCTGTAGGAAACCCTGCTCTCCTGATCCTCATCATATCTAGAAGATACCAGTGGAGATATCCCCAAGCAATTTTTGACAGATTGGATATTAAGTGAATACATACTTTATAAAGCACTCTATGAAGTACAAGACAAGGGAATTTTGGCCCTGAACCATTGTCATGGTTTTGCTTGAACATATGTGTAAAGTTAAAAGAAAATAGGGGAAAGCACTTTGTTTTCACAAATATTCATAATTCTGAATTATGCTTTCTGAACTAGCTCATTTTCTCGTTGATGAGGCCTGCTTATAGGAAGTAAATGCAATTTATAGAATGGAATTTTCTACTGCATAACCTGATAAGCAATGGTTGCAATTAAAAAAAAAAAAGCCTCACAGGGTCCTAAAATATATTAACAATTTGCAATAAACAGAAAGGCTTCTATAGAATTGAGAGTTCTTGGATACTTTTCCATGACTCTGAAATGATTTCATGTATAGCATGTACATTTCTGTGAGATCACCATTTATTTCTCATTGTGTTATAGAGAGAACACATCTACAAGAAGCATTTGTAGAGAACTAAATTCACAGTCATACTGTCTTACATGGATATCACAAAGTTTTGTCTTGATGAAGGCATTTTCAAATAGGTGACAGGAAAACAATTTTAAAAATAAGCCAACTTTTTTTTTTTACTGTAGTTATTTTCTAATCCAGCTTTTTGGTTGCCTAATGTTTATCATTATGGCTCCTTGATGTGTGCAATGAACTTAATATCTGTGAGAAAGAAAAGGAAAATCTGTTTAATTCTCTCACCTTTTCCTGTACTTAGCTATGTGACCTTGGGAAGATCATTTTACATTACTGTATCTTTGTTGTTTTTTTTTTCAGTGGCAAGAGATAACTAGACCCTCAATACATCATTTACAGAATTAGTATAAGAATATATAATAATAGAATATAGGGAGATAACATGAACATTTTTTATAAAACATTAATCTAATGAATATAAATTCTTATTACCCATGTTTTCCAACATCCTAACTTGATTTGTGTAATTTTTAGAAATGTTAAAGAAATGGCTTTTGATGGATGTTTCTTGAATAGGAGTGTTTCAAACTTGATTGATGTGCCGAGTGTTATCTTTTAAAAGCCTGTGAGCAGGTCCAAAATGATAAGTCAATTGGAGTTAATTTGGTCTCCTCCTACCCGACCTGTCCAGTGTCTATGAAATCAAGCCTAAACACTACTTCCTGGGGGATTAATTCCTCCATTAATCATCATCAGTGATTACTTATGGGCCCTACATACAACAGTAGTGCCACAGCTGTTAACAAGCCATCCTTAGGGAGGTTTGTTAATCTGTGACACATTTGACACAGGCAGGTGGTTGTTTTTGATAGCCTTCATTTGAAAAAAAAAAAAAAAAGCAAGTTTATGAATGCGGGTTGTAAAATCTATGTTTTTGTGATCACCAGATGCTTGTTTTTCAAATGGAGTTCTCAAAATGTCCTAGAGGTATTTCTGTTGACTGTAGAGTCAACGAGTGATCACAGACTGGGGAAGGGAGTTATCAGTATTCAGACTTCATGGATTCGTGTGTCTGGAAACATTTCTTGGCCAAAGATTCACAGTTGCCATCACACTCTCTAGGAAGGAAGTGATTTCTGTAATGAAAGTAACTCTAGCCAGGCTTGGTGGCTCACGCCTGCAGTCCCAGCACTTTGGGAGGCCGAGGCGGGCAGATCACCCGAGGTAACGAGTTTGAGAGCAGCTTAGCCAACATGGTGAAATGCCATCTCTACTAAAAAAACAAAAATTAACTGGGCGTGGTAGCAGGCACCTGTAATCCCAGCTACTTGGAAGGCTGAGGTGAGATAATCGCTTGAACCCGAAAGGCAGAGGTTGCAGTCATCCGAGATCGTGTCACTGCACTCCAGCCTGGGCAACAAGAGCAAAACTCTGTCTCAAAATAAATAAATAAACAACTCTATAATAACACACTCTCATGCTACAGAGAGTGTTTTGAGGACCTGCTATGTATCATGTGGAAGAACATCCCCCGTAACAGATTGAGGAAGAAAAGAAACTTGTTATCTGAGGAATGTGAGTCCCCTTTAAATTATCATGTCTTGAGAGGCATTAAAATGTAACATTAGTCATGTCTGTCTTCTTCTTTAAGCTAAGTAATTACCTCCTGAAGTTATTTGCTACATCAGCTCTAGACTAACTGATGCCAATAGCCATAAATTAACCTAACAATGACATATACAGTAGTGGATGTCCTATCTCATACCTCATATTTCAATTATGTATAGCTAATCACTAATTAATGTTACTTCTATAAACCAATGACAATTCCTGCAAAGAACTTTTGTATTCACCCCTTCTCCTGATTTCTCCTTTTTTCTGTAAAAACTTGAGACTCTCCTTTGTTCTCCAGAGTATTTTCCAGTGTTTTTTGAGCTACAGTTTTCAACTTGGCCCGAATAAACTTTCTACTGATACTGATTTGCCGCCATTTCTTTCTTTAGGTTGTTGAGATGTTCTGAACATCAAGGTAACACAAGAAGCTCCTTTCACTGACTTTTCTCTTTTCTCAGCAGAGATTCAGTTTTTATTACTTTTAAAATTTTCATTTACTAATTTCTTTATTACTTTAGGTGTTTGACAGCATTTTAAAAAATCTAAAATGTCCTATATAGAGAGACTATAAAATGTTTAGCTAAGTGATTCATGTCAAACACATAATCACTTACATTCTTGTTATTTTAAAAATAATTTAAAATTGCCTTCCTATTAGATTATCAACTCTCTAGTCAGGATCCTTGTCTAAATTTTGGGATGTTTTTCTAAAACACTATGTGAAACTACATTTTATACAGTATATATGTAAATATTTTATAATTTTTACTGATTATGCCATAATCCTAGACAATACTATCACTGTTTAATAGATTAACCTTCACACTATTTTTTTGTTTTTGCCTTTATTTCAAAGTCCTAACAGATAAATCTGTAACCCTTAACAGATGAGCATTGCACTAGAAATAGTATAATGATAAAATGTTTTGTTTCAACTTACTTACCCAAATTGAGTCACTTAACTTCTACCTTTTTATGGTGATGAAATCAATGATTATAAGTTAATTTGGTCTTGGTGCTTTAAGACTGAAAGTATTTTTTATGTGTCACATTAATGATTCCTTGTAAGTTAAAGTTTCTGCCTTTTTCAGTGTGATTATTCTCTTAGCAGTCATTACTAATAGATACTGTTTCTGTTTGTGCAAATCTGAGGGTAGCCCATTTGATATTTGTGAAATTTGAGAACATTTTAAAAGTAGCTTTGAGAAGCTAGAAGATAAGAGTTGGGGCATTTGATCTGGTCTACATTATAAGACTTCAAGATTTATTCAGTTTGCAATTACATAAGTTGTGGTTTGCAGCATTCGGAGCAATTCTGAATTTAGAAGGCTCTTTAACAAGGTAGGGATTGGGTTCAGGACCCGTAACTGCCATGGGCTGTACAAATTCCTCACTTCATGACCCATTCTGAGTGTTGCAGATCAAAATGAAACAGCATTTCTTCAAGAAGCTCACACTATAACTATAAAGTGATGAAAATATTCTGAGGGCAAGTTGATGAATACTGAAAAAAAGAATTGCTGATTTAGAATTTGGGTAAGCTGTATGGAATACTCAGGATTAAGGGCAGAGATCTAAAATCAGTACACACTTCTTGTGCTTTCTTTGGTTCCCCAAGTAAGGAACTCTTAAAGATTTATTTTATTTGTTTAATTGGGATAGAACAGTTGAGTGGTCACTTACATTTGGTTTTATCTTTAAAATTTTATGCTGATAAAGCTGGAATCCTTCACATTTTCATTGCTTGATGTGGATTAATAATGTAAATTAGGTATTTATACAAACATTGAGATTATAGAAGAAGATATTCATAGAGCTAGACCAACATCTTTCAGGCTACAACTCTGAGAAGAAATGCCTCAAGTATTTTAGAATGATAATTCTGAGTGCTTTTCCACATCCCAAGAGGGAGATGTACTTGCACAAAATCCAAAAGAAACTGTGTGTGTGTGTGTGTGTATGTATTTAAGTTCTCTAGGAAAAACAATTTTTAACTAGAAGTCTTCACAGTTCCACTTGTCTCACTTTCTTATAGCTTCAGAAAATATCTCTAATACTTATCAAGAAATGTTTGTTGCTATGATAGTAGGGGGGCAGGTTAAAATTGTAAATGTAGAGACAACTAAATGTCCATTGACAGATAAAATGTCTATTGACAGATGAATATCCATTCATCTGTCAGTGGACATTTGTTTCTACATTTACAATTTTGAAACAACACAATGTAGTAGTATTCAGCCTTAAAGAGAAATCAAATTCATGACACACGCTACAACATGACTAAATCCTGAAAACATTATACTAAGAAAAATAAGCTAGACACAAAATGACAAATGCTGCCTTATTCCACTTATTTTTTTGTTTGTTTATTTGTTTTTGTTTTTTGTTTATTTGTTTTTGTTAATTTTTAAGACAGTGTCTCACTCTGTCACCCAGGCTGGAGTTCAGTGGCATGATCTCAGCTCACTGCAAGATCTCCCTCCTGGACTCAAGAGATCCTCCCATCTCAGTTTCCCGAGTAGCTGGGACTACAGGCATGTGCCATCATGTCTGGCTAATTTTTTTTGTGTGTATTTTTTTGTAGAGACAGGGTTTCACCATGTTGCCCAGGCTGCCTTATCCCACTTATAACAGGTATCTAAAATAGTCAAACTCATAGAAACAGAGAGTAGGAGGTTGCCAAAGGCTCAGAGGAATGTGGTGGCTATTCAATGGGTATATGGTTTCAGATATGTAAGATGAATAAGTTCTAGAGATCTTCTGTATGACCTTATGCCTATAGGTCACAAGACCATATTATACACTTAAAATTTTATTAACAGGGTTGATATCATGTGAAATGTTCTGACCACAATAAAAAAGATTTATAAATCAGATAAATTTATAAACAGTACTATAATCATTCAAGAGGAGGTAAAAGTATGAAAGCTAACAATCACAAAAGTGTAAAGTGTGTGAATGTTGATCATCTGAATTGGGTCATTATTTTCATAGTCAAGTAAATTATAGTCAGAGAACCAGGGGAAAAAACACTTAGGATACATAATATTCATCTAGAAATGTAATTCTCTAAAGTCTAGACGCTAAAACTGTTCTAACCTACAACCAGTTTTATCTATAGCTTCTGAAATAACTTGCTGAAACTCTAAAACTAACTTTTGCCAACCACCGTTACCCACTAATTGGAGCTTGCTAGCACTCTAGAGCTTTACTAATACTATTTCTCTTTTCTTGTAAGCTCCCAAAATTCTCTTTGCTCTTTAGACATACAGAAGACCACCCAGTCTGTATGTATACCCCAAATTACAATTTTCTCATCTCACATAAAATGTTAAATTCAAAGATTTGTCTCTACATTTTTATTTTAACTTTGACATACATGGTGTCAGAAGTGGGATTCAAAGCTGATTCCCCTTGGGGATCATCACAGACCATTGGAACTATGGTGTGAGGTATCTGTATTGGTTACTTTTAGCCCCTTCCCACAACTTTTGTAGGTTATCTCTTCTCCCACTTTTGAGTCTCTCTTGGAGAGAATTCCCAAATTTGCTTTGAGATTTTCTTCATATGGGATTCATTGGGAAGGGGGCTTTTCTTTTCCTGCTTAAAGAAAGTTACTATTTCTTCCTCTCATTTAGGGTCTCCTTGTGGAGAGGGTTATTTTCCTCCTGTTGACCTTGTCTGTGAGATTTGTACCTTGAAATTTGATGAGGGACTTTTTTTCCTTCAATTGGAGATGGCCTTTCTTTCTGGTAAGAAAATGCTTTGTTTTGTCAGTGCTTGCATTTTAATTTAACTGTCAAGTATTCAGCACTTGTATTTGATTGGCTTTTGTGCATTTGGCTTTAAAATTGAATTGCAATGGGCTCTCAAATTCAAAAGCATGCCAAAATAACCTCTCACTGGGGACTCTAGCCAGTTATATGTTTAAGCATTATGGTCCATTGTCATGTTTTCTTATCTCAGTAAAAGATGGCCTGAAATTAACACAGGCTTTCTGGGGTTCTCTAAAAGTTTATCTCAAAAATAAATCAGAAAACTGCAACCCTAAAACTAAGCAATCAAAATCCAATATATATACCTGGGTGACAAAGTAAGACTCCGTTTCAGAAAAACAATAATAAAAATAAAATAAAATAAAATTTGTTGAACTCCAAAACACTGTCTGTAAAGTAATGGGACAAACAAAAAATTAAAAAGGAAAAAAAGGCTTCAGAAGCCCAAAGTCTTTCTTATCTCACGTGCCATCTACCGTCTCTCCTCTCAAACCTTTCCAGACTTCCCTCCTCTTTTGATACATCTTTCCCCACTAACACACCTATTTCAGCTTCCTAACCTCGATCTGTAAATATTTGCGCCTTTAAGATCAGACCCTCTAACAACCCTGCGGCTCTCCAGATTTCTTATGTCTCTTAAGCTAAAGCTTCATTCCCTGCTATAGCCAAAAAGAATTCTCTAAAGTTATTGAAGACCCACATTATTTTGCTGATGAATTTAACATTACAGTTCAGTCTTGCCAGACCAGCTTCTCTAATCTTTACCAACTTGTTTGCATACTTGTGAAAGAAAACTAGATCCAATATTAGATGGCAAAAGCAGATTGGACCCATCCACAATGGGATTTAGCAAAATCTACTCTCATTTCCCCAGAATCTTATCTACAATATTGGAAATAGCCTCCACAACGTACACGAAATTTACATATGGCTATCCTCAAGTAATTTCCTAAACCCATAGACAAGAAAAAAATTTTAACTTGCACCCAAGAGCCGAATAAATCAGTTCACAACCATTACAGAAGGCTCTAAGTTATATTTAGAGAAAATCCTTGCCTTCCCATAGATGTTGACTCCACTAGAATCACCTTTGATTCTATGTTAATTAATGGTCTCTCTCAAAAATTTTCCCAAAGGGTTAAAAGAGCCCACCTAAAATGGGAGACCACACCAACTTCTTGTCTTCTTAATTTGGCAAAACAATTGGCTCACAGTCTGTATAATAGCATTTTTTTTAAAATGTCACTAAAATTCTATATGTCTAACAACAACAACAACAACAGATAAATGTTCCCAGAAAAAAAGGAAAAAACAAACAAACAATTGGGACCCTAATTGCACAACTCTGATCCATGAGGGCTGACTCCCGGAAATTGTTGCTACTGTAAAAAACCAGGCTACTGGAAGAAAGACTCTTGTAACTTTAAGCAAATTAGTCTTCACATAACTCCCCGGTTTATCCCTTCCAATAAAGGAGCTCTGAATTCTTACAGTTTTTTTTTTTTTTCAATCTTCCTCTTTAATCACTTTAAAGAGACTGCTTTAATTAGCAACGAGGCTCTAACTGTTCTCATAGACATGGAAGAAACCTTATTAAGACTCAATCCTACCAACCTCAATCAGCCCCTGCCTCAGATTAATAAACATATTCAAGTGGAGAGAGTATCTAATAAACCATTGACAATCTTTCTGTTCCAGTCTATTACTTCTTACCTTAGACCTATACAGGACACCCATCCTTTTTCACTGGTGGAGTCTGCTCCAGCTCCTTTTCTGGGATGAGTGTTATGCTGTTTTATGTCCCAAAGACATATCTGCTGATTTTCCAAAATTTCTTATTGAAAGAAAGCCTGTCTTTTTGTGGGCCACACTGTGAGTAGATGTCAGTAGGATTTACAGTTCACCCCCACTCAAAATCCAAACTGACCCCACCAAGCCCTTTCCTAATAGTAAATAATATGCCTTGGTCCAATCTGCCTTACGAGGAATGAAGCCTATTTATTAAAAAATACAAAACTTAAGGCTTAATAATTCCTCGTGTGTGATACTCTCATTCTCTCAGAAAGAAAGCTGGAGATGGAAATTTGTTCAGTGTCTCCATAACATAAATAATATTGTTATACCTCATCATCCCCTAGTTTCAAATGCACATAATTTGCTGACTTCAGTATCAACTGTAAGTTTTTCACTATAGCTGACCTCTGTCATGCTTTCCTTAGCATCTCTTTTGATTAAGATAGTCAATATTTATCTTCAACAAGGAAAAACGGCAATCTATCTGGACTGTTGCGCCTCAAAGCTATGCTGAAAACCTTTCCTACTTCTCCCAATTCTAAAAGCTGATTTCGATGATGTGGCTTTTTCCCAACATTCATTCTCACTATAATATGTAGATGATTTACTTTGTTTTCCTTGATAGGCAGCATACAAGGAAGATAGTATCCATCTATTAAAACTCTGACCACCAAGCATCATAAGGTTTCTTAAAAAAACAAACAAACACATAAAAAACCAAAAACTGCTACTAGTTAAGACATAATTTACATATATGGGTCATTTGGTTTCTAAAGCAAGACTGCTTGTGAATACAAATGAATATAAGTCCTACAATTCCCTAGGTCTAAAACTAAATGACAACTTCAAGAGTTTCTTAAACTTGCTGGAATAGATGTCACCATAACTAGATAAGAAGCCTCTTTGATGCTCCACCTCTACATGCCCTACTTAAAGCCTGTAAATCTGATCCCATTATATGGAGAAACTTTAAAGACATAACATTTATTAAATTAAAATAAGTTATTTTAAATCTTTCTACCCTGAGTGACCCCAATTATCAACTTTCTATATTCCTTTTTGTTTACAAACAAAAAGGAAATGCTTTGGACATCCTAACCCCAAAACATAGGGGTCAGCACTGCCCCATTAGATATCATAGGCAGCAACTAGATCCAGTAGCTTGAAGATTATTCCCTTATTTGAAAACTATTCTAACTACCACCCTATTAGTTAAATTCACTAAAAAAAAAAAAAAAAAAAAATTGTCATGAGATCTCCCTTAACCGTTTTTGTTCCCCATGCTGTTAAAGCTCTTCTGAATGCACATCATACTCATCATCTCTCAGGTGTTGTCTTACCTCTCAGGAACTCCTTTTACCATCTTCTCATATAACTCTTTCTTGATGTAATAATCTCAACTGTGCTACTCTCTTACCCGTTCTTTCTGATGAGACGCTCATAATTCACTGATGTTGATTGATTGCCTTTTAACTCCCTAAAAAGATTTACAAAACCTCCTCTAGCGAACACTGAACTATTCTGGTTTATTGAGGGATGCTATTTAAAAGATGACAATGGCAATTACTGTGCAGGCTATGCAGTTATTACCACTTTCTTTGAAGTTGTTAAAGCAGGCCCCTTATCTATGGCTACTTCCACCCCACAGGCTGAACTTACTGCTCTTACTCAGGCTTGCCTCCTTACTAAAGGAAAATTTGCTAATATATATATAGATAACAGGTATGACTTTAAAGTTGCTCAGAATTTTGAAATGCTATAGAAACAATGGGGACTTCTTGCTTCCACTGGAGATCAAATTAAAAACAGATCCTATATTTAAGGATTACTAGATGCCATCCAGGGACCAGCTGCCTTGGATATTATCAAAATTCCCAGATATTCAAGGTTAGACTCTGTAGAAGCTAAACAAAACAAGCTTTCTGATAATGTTTCAAAAAATGCATTATTAGAGGTCCATTTAATCTAACCTCTGTTAGAGCCCCACTAAAAGAGCCTTCAAAAGGCAATCTAAAAATAATTACTAAAGATACACAAAACTGGATACTGAACCTAAAAAAAAATTTTTTTTAAGTCATAACTACTGGTTCAATGATTAAAACAAACAAACAAAGCAAATCCCTGTGATTTAGACCTGATAACAAACAATATCTCCCATATCAATGAAATATTCATTGCTAACTAAATTTGAATCATTGGGCAACTTAACACATTAATTTCTTGTAGAAAACAATACTGGTTAGATGGTATTTTTTTTAAAAAGGTGCAAAAAAACCCAAAAAACCTCTTTGGCTCGTGCCACCTGCCCTAAATTTAACGCAAGGCTATGCATACTAATCCTACATATTTTCATTTACCTAATAGACCTTTCAAGATTTGGCAAACAGATTTTATCCAACTACCCACTTCTCATGGGTGTAAATAAGTTCTGTTAATGGTTTCCATGTTCTCTCTTTGGTTAGAGGCTTTTCCCTATACACAAAACCCTGCTTCAGTTGTGGGCAAAATTCTTTTCAAAAAAGTTATTCCCACATGGGGAACTCCTCTTAAACTATATAATAATTGACAAACCCATTTTACTGGCCATGCAATAAAAACAAATATGCTCAATTTGGCCAATTTAACAGCATTTCTATTGTGCCTACCACTCTAATCTTCTGGTCTAGCAGAATGAACAAACAGAACTATAACAACCTAGTTGGCAAAATGTATAGAAACTCTACAATTTCCTTCACCTAACAATCTCCTTCGCCTAAAGTTCTTCTTTTTGTATTATTAAATCTAAGGGCCTCTCCCTTTGAAGCTCATAAACTTTTGTATTTTAAAATAGTCATAGGCCATCCTATGCCCTTGGCTCCCTATGCTTTTGAGCCTCGGTTGATAAAAAGAGACATTCTTTGGTACCATAAATACATTATTTAAACAATAGATTAAATCATGCAGTGGTAGAACAATCTCTCCACAGCACACTCACAAAAGACAAAGGCTTAAAACATCATGGTCTGCAGCCTGGTGACTTTGTCCACTAGAAAATATACGTACATAAGAATTTTCTCCAACTTTGCTGGAATGGTCTATATTAAGTCCTTCTCACCAATCTCTGTGCTGTGAAACTAGAGCATTGACTCCTAGATCCACATCTCTTATTTTTAAAAAGCTCTTACTCCTGATTTGACGGGCATCCTAACAGAAGATTTAAAACTAAAACTTACCCTGAAATAAAACAGATGGTGTCTGTAGTAGACTGCTATCCCAAGATGCTCAGTCTAGGCCACTATACCCTTTTCTTTCTATTTTTTATCTCTTCATTTTGCTTACATTTTTCCATTAAGATAATGCCTAGTCCATTGCCAAAAGATGAAGGATATATAACTAATTGTTAGATTTGTCACCAAAACACCTGAACCTTTAGTCTATTCCCTAAAAAATTTTACTCATGTTCCTAATGTAACTATTTGTTCAAACTGCACATCTAGTCCTCTTTAGGAAATCAAACATTTAAACTCACATGTTCAGATTCCCTGTTTTATCCTAGCAGTGCCTGCGGGCTTCAAAAAAGTCTTTTAAATTACATTAAAAATTGTAAAAAACAAAACCTGACAAACCATAAAAATATTTATAATAGTCATCCTTTAATTGTTGATGTTCTCTAATAATGAAATAATTGGATAGCAGAACATTAGATAAATACTGCTGTCACATTCCTACAATAACTACTTTAGTAAACAAAGTGCCCACATGAGATTACTTATTGTGCCCCACCAAAATATGTTTTTATTTGTGGGGACTTTAATAATCAATCATATATACAGACATGATGCCTCAATAAATAAAAATTAAAAGGCCAATGTGATTAAGATATTTCTAGATTTCATTTAAGTTAATAAAATCTAAACATTGGTTGATACCTGTTAACTACACCACCATATTAAAAATGATATCCTTTCAAGAGGCATAAAGCCAACCAGATGGGCCTTAGTTGTCAGTGCTTTTGTCCTTTAGAGTTTGTATTAGTTGTTCTCCCATTCCTATAAAGAATTACCTGAGAATGGGTAATTTATAAAGAAAAAAGGTTTAATTGGCTCACAATTCCACAGGCTATACAGGAAGCATGATGCCGGTATCTGCACAGCTCCTGGGGAGGCCCCAGGAAACTTGTAATCATGGCAGAAGGGAAAGGGAAAGTTGCACTTCACATGGCTGCAGAACGAGCAAGAGGAGAGAGGAAGTGCTACACACTTTTAAATAACCAGATCTCACCATAACTCACTCACTGACTAGCATAAGAATGACACCATAAGCAACTGCCCCTATGATCCAATCACCTTCCACCAGGTCCACCGCCAACCACGGCAACTGCATTTGAACATGAGATTTGGTGGGGACACAGATCCAAACAATATCAGAGTTGGTCACCTAAAAACAATGGTTATGAACCTGTTCTTAATGATTAGATCTATAGCTGACTCGATAGTTAAGGACAATGAAGTTCAATAGACTTCCTTAGATTATCTTACTAAAGTAGTATTAGATTTTAAAAATTGCTCTAACTAGCTGAACAAGGTGGTGTTTGTCCAATAGCTAACACTACTTGTGAGACATAGATAAATTCCTCCAGGAAAGTAGAAACTCAATTATATAAGAGAAAAAATAAGCCACCTGGCTTCAACAAATCTCACCAGATACGTCTAGACTTTCTGATCTGTTTAGTCAGTTACCTTCAACACTACGTTCACAGTTGTGAACTATTATTATTCAAGTAAGATTTATTATATTGTTGCTGATTATTTTTATATCACGATTTTTAAACTTTGTTCCTATTGCTTGTGTAATTTTTGTAAAACCAACACTTCCAATCAGACAATATTAGCTCAACATTTTGAGATGACTACTGAAGCTTATAAAATGAATAAAATAGAGCCCAATACTGGACTCCATGTAGGCTTTCTCTAAAGAAATTTTTTCTTAGAGCAGTATGCTGGGACAGAACTATCCCAGCACCAAGGGACAATTAAACCCAACTGCAAAATCATTGATCAGTGATGCTTTTGGATAAAGATCTTGATCAAAAGGGGGAAATTTGAAAGTTGGTCATCTAAATTGTGTCATTCTTATTACATCCAATTCAATCAGAGTCATGGGACCAGGGGAAAAATCACTTGGAGTACATGACATTGCTCTAGAAGTATAATTCCCTGCAAGCAAAGCAGCTAAAACTGCCTGTTATAACCTGAAACCAGTTTTATCTACAGCTGCTAAGATAACTTGCAACTCTAAGGCTAATTTTGCCCACTACAATCACCCACCACTTGGAGGTCCCCAGCTGCCCAGAGCTTTGCTAGTACCAATAAATAGTCTCTCAGGACCCCACATAACATTCCTTGTTTTCATAAAAACCCCAAACCTTCTCTTTGTTCTTCACCTAGTCTGCATATATGCCCCAAAGTTTTTCTTCCCAAGTACAATGTTAAATATAAAGATTTATTTGCTACATGTTTATTTTGAATTTGACAAGTGTTTGCTTTGAGGAGAAGGTTTGGTGAAGTCAGAGAACTGCCTTTTTCCTTATAATCTTGGATTTGTTTTCTAACTCTGCTGTAATAAATTACCACAAATTTAGTGGCTTAAAACAACACCCCTTTTATGAGTTCATAGTCTGTAGGTCAGATGTCTGAGCATTGTGTGACTGGATTCTCTGCCTTGGGTCTCACTGGACTAAACTCAAAGCTTTGATGAGGACTGTGGCTCTCCTCTGAACTTGGGAATCTCTTTCAAGCTTACTGTGTGTTGGTAGAATTTATTTCCTTTTGTTTGTGGGACTGAGATCCTTGTTATCTGTCAGCTGGAGTCTGGTTTAAATTTCTATAGGCCACTCACATTCTTCCTCACATACTTCCTCTATCTTCAAGCCAGTGCACTGATTCTTCCTTGTACTTTGAATCTTTACAACTACTTCTTCTTCCTTCAGTCAGAGAAACACTTTCCTTTTCAAAGGTCCATCACCATAGTTTATCTTTTGCCATATAAGGCAATACAGTCATGAAAGTAACACCAGAGATCATGGTCGCCAAAATTCTGTCTTCCAGAAATTCTTCTAGTATTGTTTTTTTTTTTTTTATTGTTTACTTGAATAATAAGACTTAATTACAAAACAGAGTCAAAGGAAATGTAATTAAGCAGAGCCAAAGAATTCATCTTCCAAAAGCCTGCAAGGAGAGTGAGTTACCATGGGATCTACTCAAATACCACAGAGAGAATGACTTTACTCTGCAGCAATAACTACCCTGGCATTTCTCAGATTATTTGCTTAATTTCTTTGAATAAGAATCCTCTTTTCTTGACTTGGTTTTAATATCTGGCAATTTGGTGAGGGGGTTGAAGGAAGGGCTAGCTTTTTGTTTATCAATACATAAAGTAGAAATATTTTAAATGATAAAATTAACAATGAAGTGATAGTAAGTGTAAAAGATTAAACAGAAGATTCTGGTCATAAGTAGGAATTATGAAGTGTTAGGATTTTCGTGGGAGAAGCTCACAGAAATTATAAGATTAGGGTGTGTCTAGGACCATGAAGTGAAGGTGGAGGTGAAGCTTCTGGAGATGGTAAAGTCAAAAATGAGTCATTGAACTGAACACAAGTTAGGAAAGAATACATAGTAGAAAGAAAGATTTGAACCTAGCAGTACTATAGAAGCCAAGGAAAGCAGGAGTCTCATGAAGGAGGGATGTGCAAAAGAAGATTTGTGGAGGAGGAAGATAATAAGTATTATTAAGTGATTTTATTCACAATCTCTCAATCCTATTAGATAGGCAAAATATCAAGGTACTTTTTATAATTTTGCAAATGATAAAGGGATGCTTTGAGACTTTAAATAAGTTCACTAAGATTACACATTTTTAAGTGACAGATCTGGGGCTGCACAAAACCTTCTGATCGATTACAAATCCAGTAGAAAATTAAGGCTAATTTTATTTAAAAGCTCTTTCATCACAGATGAGAACAGAGGCAGAGGAATAAAAGCTGAGAATCCTTTCTAGAAACACACACAAACAAAACAAATAAACTATTCTAAAAGAATGAGACCCACACTGTACATGGGCTTTATCTTCTAATTGAAAGCTGCCTCAATTCATGCTTCTCTAATGAGGTGCAATATAGTCATGCCTGAAATAACTTTGGGTAATGAGATAACTTCCATTAATCTACTTATGAAAGAGTCTGTTCATTAATTAGGCTGGACAGCACAAAAGCAAAAACAATGATACTCCTGTTCCAGAGTGTCAGCCAGAATCTAATTAGAAATTAGTGGCTGAAAAGACTCAAATATTTCCACTTACATTGATACTAGCCTAAAGTACTCAGCCATGATTATAAATCATTTCACGTCTGAGACAGCTTTGCAGGGTGGGTGATACATGGCAGATTTCACATCAGAGTCAGGGCCAAATTTCAGACTCCTTTTAAGCTTCCCTAAGATAAGAGAGTTACTTGAATGAACTTAAAGAGAGAATGAACTTAAAAATTATCACTTCTTTTCTCTATGTTCTTTTCTCTCCCCCAACCTCTCCCTCTCTCTCTCTCTCTCTCTCTCTCACACACACACACACACACACGCACGCACACACACACACACACACACAAACACAAACACACACACAATTCTAGAGCTGCTTCCAAAATTACATGTAGGTAATAACATGGTTGCTTATATTGTTACTTAAGTAGCTTTTTATTCCTTTCAAATGCTAGCTTGACAAAACAGTCTCAATCTCTTCCTCTGCCATAAAAATAAATCTACTCAAAATACCTCATCAATGATATTACCTCAACTGTCATTCTTCCAAAATTCCAGAAAGAAGTCTGCCCAAACAGGAATAGCTGTTGAGTGGTTTCAGAGATCCGGTAAGTTCATTCATGGTTAACAGTAATATTTCAAGGAAAAAGCACTTAAGCACAATCATCTTTAAATAATTGATATAGCTCTCATTGCCCCTTTCATGTAAACATGCCACATAATATTTCTTTGTCTTTCAGCTCTGTGCTGTTATAGCTTTATAAGTTTATATTCATCTTTTAATATTGTTTTCAAAAACAGCTCAACTGGTTCTAGTTCTCAGCTGTTCAATCTCAGGACAATACATTAGCTCTTAACTGATATCACATTAGAGAATCCCTGTAAATTGAATAAGTAGAAGCTCCTAGGAAGAAAGTGGATTATTCTGCAACAATTTACTGCTTTCTAAAGAAATGTGACATATGAAGTATCTAACTTTAATCAAAATAAATGCTTACCGAGTGAATAAAATAATGACTGAAATGGTAGTTTTATGTTCAATTACTGTCAGGAAACAGAAATTTAATTTAACCCAAAGGAATACCTACTGATTATTTTCCACCATTAGTTTGGATCAAGCTGCCCCTTCGCTCAGAAAGCTGGAAGGTGCCTGTTGTGAGCAAGAGTAGAAGAAGCAGAAGGGAAGTTATTTTTTTTAAATGGGGGAATTAACATTGCCCAAAAAGATACACTAAAAGGTTTTAGCATTGCTCAGCTAGAGTAAGATGAATATGTGCACAAGAGAAAATATTTCAAGCAAAATAAACTAAGAACAGAATGTTAAATTAAAAAACTAAGTCAAAATAACCTTAAATTCCTACATATTGACTTGGATTTGCTGGAAAAACTGTTATGGGGATAATGAGTTTGTAATGCTTTGCCTTTTCTGTACTTTTCAAATTTTTAAACAAGTATCAACTTAATATTACTTTTTCTGATATCTATTCCTATGCTTGCTATCTTTCTATAGATGAAGAAAGTGAGAGTTGGAGGAAGCAATATAGTGTGTATGTATATATATATATATATATATATATATAAAATTTAAGTTAAGTTGATATTAATCTGGACTATAATGCTACATGGTAATATGTTAGTTGTAACATCCAATGCAACCATTATAGTAGGGAATTAAAATGGTATAATAAAAAATGTTATTTAAGAGAAAGTAATCATGGAGAAAATGAGGAACAAGAAAGTATATAAACAAATAACAAATCACAGGCAAAAATCCTATCTTATCAGTAATTATTAAATGAAAATGGATTAAACACTTTAATTAAAATGAAAAGAACTGAATTTAAAAATAAAGTGCTGTCTACAAGAGATATACCTTAGATTCAAAGACACAAATAGATTGAAAGTAAAAGAATGAAAAAGGGTATACCAAAACAGGATTTCAGTTGCTATACTAATATTAGATAAAATTACAACCTTTAAGACAAAAAAAATTTAACTTAAAGATAAATATTTTATAATTATAAAGGGTCAGTCCATCTGGAATATATATTAAGTATAAACCTATATGCACCTAGCAACAGAGCCCCAAAATACATAGAGTAAAAACGGACAGGATTAAAGACAGAAATAGACAATTCAAAAGTAATATTTGGAGGCCAGACACATTAGCTTGCACCTGTCATCCCAGCACTTTCAGAGGCCAAGGCAGGTGGATCACTTGAGCCCAGGAGTTTGAGATCAGCCTGGGCAACACAGTGAAACCCAGTCTCTAGAAAAAAATTAAAAAGTTAGCCTGGCATGGTGGCTCATGTCTATAGTCCAAGCTACATGGGATGCCGGGGTGGGAGGATCACTTGAGGCCACCTGAGGCCAGCAAGTGGAGGTTAAAGTGATCTGAGAATGTGCCACTGCATTCCAGCTTGGGTGACAGAGTGACACTCCATCTCAAAAATAAATAAATTAATTAATAAATAAATAACACTTGGAAAGGAGATTCTGAAAACATAGCAGTGTATGAAGCACCAGGAATTTATGTCCCTACTCAGACAACAATTACAACTATTACATTGGCAAATAGGTAGCAAGGGTCACCTTTACTTCAGTTACCAACAAGTTTCTCATCTCCAAGACCATCTCAGCCTGGATTTCATTGTCTGTGTCATTATCAGCATTTTGGTCAAAGCCATTAAACAAGTCTCTAGGAAGTTTCAAACTTTCCCACATTTTCCTGTCTTCTTCTGAGTCCTCAAAACTGTTCCAACCTCAGCCAGTTACCCAGTTCCAAAGTTGCTTCCACATTTTCGGGTATCTTTACAGTAGCACCCCACACTATTGCTATCAATTTACTGTATTAATCTGTTTTCATGCTGCTGATAAAGACATACTGGAGACTGGGTAATTTATTTTCCAAAAAAGAGGTTTAATGAACTCACAGTTTTACATGGCTGGGGAGGCCTCACAATCATGGCAGAAGGTGAATGGCACATCTTTCGTGGTATCAGACAAGAGAGAAAACTTGTACAGAGAAACTGCCTTTCATAAAACCATCAGATCTCATGAGACTTATTCACTACCATGATCTCCCATGAGAACAGCATGGGAAGGACTCTCACCATGATTCAATTGCCTCTCACTGAGTCCCTCCTCTCACAACACATGGGAATTGTGGAAGCTACAATTCCTGATGCAATTTGGCTGGGGACACAGCCAAACCATATCTTGCCACATGATAAATGCTAAAGGGAGTCCTTCAAATTGAAATGAAAGGACTTTAGAAAGTAACTTAAAGCTAGATGACAAAATAAAGTTCTCAGTGAATGAGAACCTGTGCGAAATCATAAAAGTTAGTATTATTTTAACAAACCAAAAGGTCTGTAACTTTACTTTCTGTTTTCTATATAATTTAAGAGATGAATGCACATTAAAAAAACATTAGTTTATGTTTTTTGGACACAATACATAAAGATTTAATTTTTTGACATCAACATCTGAAAAAGAAAATCCCTGAACTGGATAGCTTCACTCCTGAATTCTACAAAACATTTTAAAGAACTAATAACAATCTGAAAACTTTTCAAAAAAATTGAAGAAGAGGGAATTCTTCCTAATTCATTCTATGAGGCCAGCATTATCTTGATACCAAAGCCAGACAGTATAATCAAACTGGACAAATATCCCTTATAAACACTGACAGAAAAGTTTTTAACAAAATACTAGCAAGCTGAATTTAGTAACATATTAAAAAGATTAAAAACCATGGCCAAGTTTTATTTATTTCTGGAATGCAAAGATGGTTCAACATACAAAAGGCAATCAATGTACTATAGCACATTAATGAAATGAAGGAGAAAACAGCACTGATCACATCAATTAAATTTTAAAAAGTGCTTGATAAAATTCAACACCAACTCATGAAAAGAACCCTCAATGATCTAGAAATATACAGAAACTGCCTCAACATAATAAAATCCAGAAATAAAAAAGCCACAATGAATATTATACTCAATGCTGAAAGACTGAAATCTTCTTTAATATAAAGAACAAAACAAGTAAGTCCATGTTTAGCAATTCTACTCAACCTAATAGTAGAATTTCTTAATTTTTTAAACAAGAAAAAGAAATAAATGCATTCTAATTATGAAAGAATTAAAATTAAAGAATTTCTAAATTTTTTAAACAAGATAAAGAAATAAAATACATTCTAATTATAAAAGAATTACAATTTAAAAATTCCAAATTTTTTAAACAAGGAAAATAAATAAAATTTCTTTTTTAAACAAGAAAAAGAAATAAAATACATTCTAATTATAAAAGAAGTAAAATTAGTTTTGCTCACTGATATTATCTTATCTGTATTAGGGTTGCATAAAAGTAATCACAGTTTTTTCCATTTAAAAATGGCACCAAACTAATAGAACACTCTAAAGATTCCACAGAAAGAAAACAGAACTAATAATCACATTCTGCAGAGTAGTGTGATACAAGGTCAATACAAAATAAAAGTCAGTTGCATTTTTACACACTAACAATGAGCAATGAAAAAGGAAATTAGGAAAATAACTCTATTTACAATAACATCGAAAACAATATAATACTTAGAAATTAACCATGGAGGTAAAAACTGTATTTTTTAAAACTACAATACATTTTTGAGAGAAACTAAAGAAGATACAAATAAATGGAAAGACATAACATGCTTATGGAACAGACAACTCAACATTTTTAAGAAGGCAATAGTACCCAAAGGAGTCTATGGATTCAATACATTACCTATCAAAATTCCAATTATGTTTCTTTGGAGAAATAGAAAAAATTGTTCCAAAATACATATGTGAACAAGGAATACCAAAATAACAAAAAAATCTAGAAAAGAAATATGCTGGAAAACTCATACTTCCTGATTTTAAAACTTCCTATAAAATTACATTAATCAAAACAGAGATGTAATAGCATAAAGGCAGGCATATAGACCAATGAGAAATAATAAAGTGCAGAAATATACTCTAACATGGGAACGAAGACCATTTGATAAAGAACAAACAGTATTTTCAACATATGCAGGAAAAATAGGATATAAACATGAAAGAAGAATGAAGTTGCTCTTTACCTAATACAATTATAAAAAATTAAAGTAGATTAAAGACATAAATATAAGACCTGAAATTGTAAGAGTCCTGGAAGAAAACATAAGAGGAATCCTTCATGATATTTATCTAGGGAATGATGTCTTGGATATGATGCCTAAAACACAGGCAG